>NC_141853.1:13100932-13414265 GCF_024713525.1 Acromyrmex echinatior | reverse complement strand
CGTAACCGTAAAATTGATGAGTGTAGTCTGAGCTTGCATCTCTGGCTTATAGTGAGGATTCGCCAGTTTTGTTTGTAAGATCAGACGAAAGTGTGGGTCATAATCCACCTCTTTGTCTCCCACCTTGATAACCCTTTGTTAGCGTTCAATTTTACAAGATCAAGTAGTTTGGTCAAGTAGTTTGTTTATTAATGAGGAAAGAAGAATGTACCTTCCCTTCTTTATTAAAACCCGACCTATGATTGGATCTAAAACGGCATCGACAGTTTCCGTGATATTTTCCAAAAGTACTATCCTTCCATTGGCGATAGCGTATTCAATTTTGTCAAGATAATTCTTTTGAGTTAAACGTAGCACTATCAACTCCTCTCCGTATTTGTTTTTTATCCATTTGATTCCTTGTAATTGCGGATCAATTATTAGTGGCCACCTAGACGAATTTGTAAGTATCGTGGCATTTTCCGAAGACATTTTGTCTGTAGGCAAACCTGTGTAAAATTTTTAGTTAAAAATTAGCCGAAGAAATTTACTCGGTTTTTCATTTGCTTTTTTTTTTTTATTTGTTTACGGAAAATTATCGATTTGTTTGATTTTCGTACTTTAAAATGTTCTGTATCTATTAGTATAATTGATATTATGCTATGATAGAGAATTTTTACCTTCGTTATTCCATTGGGCAATTGTTGCATCGTCAGTTATTGATGACAATGGATCCAGACCTGGCGTATACGGTATTGGTACGTCCAGATTGTCGAGAAACGGTAACCAATATACATTCATAAGATCTATTCTATATTTTTTTGTAAAACATCCCATATAAGACATGAATGCCGTGATAAGCAATACATTGCCCGGTAGAGTAATTCCGGATTCCTTTAGTCTGTTTTATCATAAATGCGTTTACTTACTTAACGTGTGACGAAGTCGTTATCTCGAAGTTATTACATTAAAATGAAACTAATTGAATAAACAACAGTTAAGTTTGAATAAACATTGAGGCAATCAAATGAAATACATTTGACGTCTACTGATTATCGTTTTTTTTTTATTCAAATAATTTTCTTTTCTAATTATTTCTATAACAAAAAAAATATTTAAAATATTATATATAAAGGCAAATCTACGTACAGTTGTATAGTTTCAGCCCAACGAACATTCTCAGACGCTAGACCGTTTATCAATCGATTTGCTAGGTCTATGACGAACGCAGTCGCATCTGCTTCATCTTGACATTTTTGTTTCTCAGCTAAAGCCACACTCATTTTTTCGCTCAAAGCATCCAACATTTTCTGAAGCTCCTGTGCGCGCAAATAAGAAAACTTACATCCGTTCACTGATATAAGAAACGAATGAAATAAAGACTACTGTATTACTGAAGCAAGCTTACCGCTAAACGGTCCCTCAAAGAATTCAAGTGTTCCATAGCAACTCTCAATTCAGTGTTTGCCTGAGCAAGCGCCATTCTCAAAGGTTTTACTTCCTCGTTGATATAATGAAACACCATAATATTTTTTACCCAGCTACAAAGTCCCGCTGCCGCTTGCGATTTTGAATATACAAAATCCGGATCAAAATCTAATGATATACGTAGTTATTTTAACATATTTTTTATTCCCAAATGTATTATAATAGTTTTCTTATATACAAAAGATATATATGTATTTATAATGTTTTACTTGACGAAACATCGGATTTGATACGATATATAGATTACCTTTATCAGTGATGTACGGCTGAATTGCCTTTACAACTTCCGGATGTATATTCTCTTTATCATAATTACGTAACTCTGACAGAAATCCATCAATAGATCCCATTATCACTCTGCAAGCTCTCCAAGTTCTATCTTTCGGAATCCTTCCTTTTGGCGCAAATAAAACGAGTACGGCCTGGGCGACCATAAGCACGGCATCCGGCGGAGATCCGAAAGATTTCATTTCGGTCAAGTTGTTCTGCAACGATATAGAAACTATTTGTTCCACTCAACTAAAATTTTATATTTTAGAGTAAAAAAGAAATATCTGCAAGGACGCTTTTCTGATTTGCCATTATAGCTTGAAAATTTATTTTAGGTTATTGCTTTTACCTGGAAATTTGTGTTATGTAATTTGGTCTGTTAATATTTATTTATCTATAATTGCATACGTAAATCGCAAATTCGTTAACCTTGTTTAAAGTATCGAGCGCAGCTTCGGCCTGCCTCACCGCTGGCTCCGCACGAGCCAAGTCTTCATCGCAACGTTTTTGATGTTCCGACACTGTCTCCTTGATCTCCGCCACTTTTGCCTCTTCCTCGGTTACTGAAATTTCATTGTATTATTTTAGCATTGTTGTTTTTGTTCTTCAATATCTTACCGATAGCTTTTTCTGCCTCCGCTTTTACATTTTCCGCACGAACTTCGAGCAATATTTTATCAGCTATCTCATTCTTTTTCTTCAACTCGATCTCTTGAACCGTCAGAACGATTTTTAATTCGTCAGCCTACCTCGTAAAAAGTAGTTTAGTGGATGGAACATACACGAAATCTTTGCAGTACAACACGGCAAGCATGTTTGTTAATTTTCTGTTATACTGCATATATTCGATTATTCCTATATAATATGTTCCTATATAATAATAAATACGTTAAATCTAGCAAGAGATAAACCAGAAGTTACCTGAACCGCGCAGGATTCGAGTTTCACCAATCCATCGTTGAGACGCGAGATCATTGCTTTCAGATCATATGATTTTTCTGTTAACAACTTGGAATATAAAGAAATCTGCTCAAGGAATGACTTGGGTGTCGTGTAATTGTATCTTCTTTCATTTTGCAAATATATCGCGGACACGTCGTTAACGCTCGTATGAACGAAAGACATGAACAGCGACACGGAATTTCGGTATTCGACCGGTAATTCTTCTAATTCCTAACATAAAGTTAGAACATTGCGGATTAAAGCTGTCTACAGAAAAGTAGTGTAAAATAATATTTCACTTTAGCACATTATTGGAAACAGTGTAAGTGAAATGAATGAATTATGCAATTATTCTGAACTTGTTCAACACTGCTTTCAAAATTTTAACAATTTTGTAATTATTGAATGAGAAAGAGTTTATGAAAAACCTCTAAAAACGTTGTCGACACGGATTCCAACGCTTTCTGCGGCCAGTCTTGAAACCAGTCGATCGCAGCGCAATTTACGATTGCAGGAAATTTCCTGGCCCTTTTCCGAAGCATTGCTCCTACCGGTGAAAAGCACAGAACACACTTCAATTGTCTTCGCACGCGATCGATAAAAAATTTCCAACAATTCTCTTTACTGTCAATTAATCCGGTTTGCTTAACCTGCATGATGAGTCACCGAATGAATAATCATGATCCATCTCTCAAATAAAATATTTCAGAAATTCAGCATTTTCCGATTTTCAAATCGGAAAATAATGTATATATAAAATAGGATAAAACAAAATAGTAAAATTTTCTTTGTGTGACTTTAGGTACACAAGTTAATACTTAAAATAATCCGATATAATAATCCCACTTTCGTCTTATTAGAGATTATTCTAACAGTACTAGAAGAGTGATACGTGTACTTTACCTCATTGCGCACGGCATTGATGATATTCTCCACTTCGTCATCGGCAAACAGTTCCATGATTTCTCCCGTCGCTAACATATCATTCACCACAACCAAGAATTTTTCTTCCGCAACTTGAGAATCACTCATTAAAAAAGTAATACCCATTCCCTTCACCCCGGCCTTCATATACAACACGGCTAAATCAGCTTTCAGATCGTTTAAGGAGTAATCTTTACGTAATTGTATTTGAAACACCTGTTGTGCACATTAAAATTAATATATGAGTAAATTTAACAAACTTTTTTTAGATTTTTTAATATGTAGATTCATTAGAAATTGTTTTAATAATTTGTACAGGAAATAATTGATTTTCTGTTTTTTTTTGTATTTATTGTTTTATTTATACTTGCTCAGTTAAAATCGCGACTTACACCAGTCTGCGATATCTATCCTGTCAAGTATCTTTTTGGTTAATTTGGAAAGTTCGTACAATTTAAGCATTATGCTTGCACAATGCCTGATAAAAATAGCTCTATTTACCTCTAACGAGGAAACGAAAGAAGCCAAACGCGATAAAGATTGTTTGCCGCTACCACCTACACCCACTAGAAGCGCATTGCCTCTCGGTGCCTCCAAAATTCTGTTGATACGACACACGTGATACATAGCATCTTCGAATAATACTAGATTCATCGCTGACACCTATATTTGATCAATAATTGATTATAGAGATATAAACATAATATAAATGTGGGAGTTATAAATGGTTGAAATCAGAAATCATTTTTTCAATTAGCAATATATATGGTATTTCATCATGTACACGTATAAATAATGATAGTATTATTACTTGACCCAGAATTGCGATATAATTATTTAAAAAGAAATTAAAAAGATATACATTGTAAAAGTACATTATACGAGATGATAATATATGATCGAGATAATACCAGTTCATTATAATTGAGCAAAGCTTCGTCGAGTAATTTTACAAGCTGCGTCCAATTTTTGACAGGCGCGTATTTGAGTTCGCCCAGTCCTTCTGCGAAATGGCAGTATATCAACGGCTGCTCCAAACTAATTTCATTTTCCTTCAAGTCCTGAGAGATCGTTAATCAATGAAATAACTGATGAATATAAATATACACAACATAGATATATATATATATGTAAGCACATCATAAGTAAACCGTTGCAGAATAAAATTAGTTAGAATTACAAAGTTTGTTCTATTTGTGACTGTGACTTTCACTAATCTCTTCTTGTTAAACGTACGGGTATATTTTTGCGAAGCGCACCGATCAGGAGCTGATCGAATACTTTCTGGTCTTCGTAGTTTACCAATTTGTCACGATACACTCGCATCGCTTCATGAGCGTAAAGCCTGATTATGTGACTCGGAAGTGATAAAACGTCGCCACGGGCAAAGAGCATCCCCTGCGCGTAACATTGAAGCAGGATTATCGCCATTATTATGCGGAAAATCATGTTGTCGTTAATGTTGATCGATATTCTTCGCGACTCTAACCTGGAATATATTGGTTAAATCGCGTAAATTGAAAAGATAATGAAACTTGATGACCGTCGGTAGAAAAGTCATGGCGATTTTATCATGAAGATATAATGCAGCCTCTATCAAAGGATCTATGAATTTTTGCACCGCTGGATTAAACTTTTGCTGTGGATCAGTCACATGTTGTCTAAGGATCTGACTGTATATCATTACGAGCGCCTCTTTTTGTGGAAAACTGAGAATAAGCGTCAAAGATGTTAATACAATGATAAAAATACTCGCTTGTATATTTTATGTATATGTATATTACTGAATAAAAAAAAATTATAATTTACCTAACTGCGAACACGGCAAAGTGTCTTTGTAAACGTGGATCTATGACGAAACTGCCTGCAGTAGGATTCATGCAAGATACATACTGCGTATTATGAATCTCCTTCAAAGATAATTTTGTTCTATCATACCTGCATTATTATTTATCACACTTTGTATTTTTGTGTCATTATTTTTATGTTATGTTTTACATTAGTGATGAGGAATTGAAATTGTGATAATTCAGATTTTGTGGAATATTTAATGACCATAATTATATAATATTTCATGCTGAGATAAACGCTTAAATTAGTACTAACAGAACTAAACAGAAATTAATTTGTTATGCTGTATATATCTCACTCTACAGATCGAAATTATTACCAGTGATTGTAATCCATATGTTGTCTAATCAGAGTATGAGGTTGTACAGTTCCATAAGTGTCCACTTCCGGCATATTCATGTCGTCTATGAAATATATCAAAATTTTTGTGCCCGGTGGACCATAATTACGTCCCGCTTTCTTCTCCAAATATTTCTCAAGTACTTTTTGCAACATATCTTTTCAATGAAAATGAAACCAATGTATTAGGTGTTGGAATTAATTCGTAGCGTTTTTTAATGAAAGAATGTTATTTATTTCACATGAGCATTAAAAAATACATTAATGAAAGTACTTCCCATCACTTGTAAAACGCTACGAATTAATTCCAACACCTAATAGTTTGTCGTTAAAATGAAGACTATATCAATTATAACGTACAATTGGCAATCATTCGCGAAGAATTGACAATTTATCAGAAATTAAGTGTTTTTTCGTTTCTAAATATATTCATATATTAATATTTCATAAGCAATTAACACTTTTAAAAAATTAATTTAAAAAATTTTAATTTTGAAAGTATTAATTTGTTTAAAATTTTCTGTAGGCGTAACAATAATTTTTTCAAAATAAAATAATTCTCAATAATTCTATAATGGGAGTTATTATTTCAAAAACGTATAGAAAATTTGTAACCGCAAATCTCTATAGTTTTAGAAATTTGAATTGCCTCTCTTATTTACCTGATGTAGTATAGAAATTAAAGGGAACATTTGCAATGTTATAATTATCTGGCAAAGTTGCCAATTTGTTGGCCAAAATGACGCTTTTTCCGGAGCCTGCTCCACCCACTAACATGACCGGAACGCGCTTCTTTATCAACAAATCCATGAAAAACCTCAAGCGTACTGTTTCTCCAGTTGGTACCAAAGCGGACTATATTAAAAATTAAATATCTTATATATCTAATATATGTACATCTTATTTTTATTTTTACTCTAGTTGAACATTGTTGTGATTTGGCATGTTACGTTTTTATTTTCAAATAAATTAATAAAATTTGGAGACAACCTGAAGTGGAAGATCTGAATCCAATTCAAACAAGCCGATTTTTTCTGTCCAAGATATTAATTTTTTCGTTTCTGGTTCTATAAAGTAACTAAATACAGTTCCAGCTGATGGAAACTTGACAGCTCTGAATTCATTTTGCCACCATTTGCTAAATTCGTTCCGCCAATCAATCAACTGATCTCGAAACATTGCTGAACCAAACGCCCAAATGCAGGCGAACATAAAATATAATTCATACCTAAAGTATAAACGTAAAATATTGTATCTTTTACCATTATTATAAAAGGGATTGCGGAAACTATGAGAAAACTTTATTTACTGAAAGTCATATTACCATTCCTTTGGGCAGTCCGGTGGTACGTTTTCTTTAGTTAGAAAACAATCGAGTAAGTGACAAAGCATTTGTAAGTGACATATTTCTGGTAAAGGAGTGATTTTCTTGAATTTTGATTTTGTTACTTCCAGCAGAGGTGGAATGTATTTCTCGAAAAGAATCGACAAGTTAGCTCGTTCCGATTGATCTCTCGTTTCTATCCAACTTGCTATAAATCTAGGCAAATTTTTCGATTGAAACTCAGAAAACAATTGATATTTATTAAACAACAAAATGAGAAATTGCGTGAAAACAATTTTTTCAAAGCTTAATTGTAGTCACGTCTTTATTTTTTATTTCAAAATATTCTTTATCATATTATAGCATATGAACGTATACATATATAGAAATATATTACATTATTACATAGTAAGTATATTTATTGCTTACGGGCTCCAACCTAAATCTTGTGGATTGATATACAAAATTCCTGCTCTAGACACTGTTGCAGGCGTAGCTGTCCTGAAATGAAAACACGAATTATATTGAAAATGCGTAAGCTAACAACGCTATTTTTGTTACAAATGAAATTTTTTTGCCACATTTAAAGTCCACATTTTATGTAAATATTTATTCGTTAAAACAAAGCAAAATTAAATTTTGTGTTTTAATCTTTTTTTTAAGTTTAACCGATTTCAATCCTTTTCCTTGAATAAATTTTCTTTGTATAGTCAGGTGATAAATCATATCAGATAATAAGGTGATGATAACACAAATTTTAATTAAGCTACTGAAATTGTTATTAAGATTATATCTGAATAATAAAAAAATGTTCTTTATGAATTCAAAAGTTTTATATTCTAGTACTTAGAAAATAAAAAATTATATAAAGGATAGTTGACTGACTGCTAAACAATCACCTTAAATTTGAAATTTCGAAGAGAAGGCGCATGTGTTTGGTTAACGCGATTCTTTCATTACTCGCTAATGTTAGAACCTTGTTATCGTCCATCACGGTATTCAGGGATTCGATCCACATCGGGTCGATGTCACCGTCGAATATGATCCACTTTGGATCATCGCCGGCCATGTTGGCTTGCTCCCTCATTATCACGGAGAACAACCTGCAAAAGTAGCAATAAGAATAGAAAGTCGTGGCGAGCCTATTACGGAGCGTGGGTTAATGTTGCGCGTAGCGCGTTTGATCGCGCGCTGAAAATTGACGGGTGTGCTATCTTCCAACCCGTCTTTCCATTCCCTCGTTGCCGGATTAATGACACCAAATAACTCGTCGTTGGTCACCACCTTTGGGTTTAAATCGTTGTAGTGCGGTTTGCGCTTTTGGTTTGAGTACGTTCGGTTAAGCGTTTTCCAGACTTCGGTCTTACCAGTCCCGGCGAAGCCAATGATAAAGACTGAATGTCGAACGTGAAACAACTCTTCCAATTGTACCACCTGAAGCGAATCGATGGAGAAACTCTCTTTCTCTCTCTCTCTCTCTCTCTCTCTCTCTCTCTCTCTCTCTCGCTTTTTCTTTTTTTTTTTCTCGTTTTGCTTGCCAATTAACCATTCAAGGTGAACATTACGTGTATAATATACCTTGAGAATAAACCCGTCCTCTGGTTGCAACTTTAAGTCAAGAGCCGCAGTTTTAATCATCGTTTCGAAATCTAAATCTCTCTTTCGCGGCACGTCCAATGCGGGAAATAAATCTCCTGAATAAAACCAAAAAATTACATCAACATATTTAAGAAAATTGTAAATATATAATTTATCTTAAAATTTATCATACTACTTTTTGTGTAAGTAAATTTCTTGTTTGTCTGTCAATAATTTGTTATCTGCTCAACCAATTTTATCGTAAGAAAAAATCGTCTGGAAAACGAGCCTTCTCTTCTCTTTATTTTTAACGATTATAACTTTTTAAGTTTTTTTTTTTTTTAAAGATTAAACATGAAGAGAAATGTATTTTAACAAGTTTTTGTTGTTCACACGATAACTAACGAAATTGATGCTATGCTAGCATAAAATATGATGTACTAATAAACTTTTTTTCTCCGTATGATTTTTTTTTTAACTTATTTCCTCTATAGCCAATTTTAGTAACATTAATCTGCCTCATACCTATTAATCCCATAAACACGGGCACATCGTCAGTCACGATTTTTGGCATATTAAAATCCCTTAGCGCTCTCATTAGCACTTGCTCCTCCGGCCTTTGCCTATCACCACGTTTCAGCTTTCCAGCGACGACTAAAACGGACTTGATGGCTCTCAAACCCCAGTCGTAGTGATCTTGCTTGGATAAAAGCTCTCGACATAGCGTGTATAGGGTAATAAACTTCCTCCCCAGTAATCTCGCTTCTTGGAAGCCCTCGGCCACTAACATAATCTCACAAATTAGTTCAAAATCGGGCACCACCATAGCGCAGGGCCTGTTGATTTATTCCGGATTAGTTACGCAATATTAACTCTCGATAATCTCCCTCGTATGATTCATTTACCGAAATAATGTTTTCAAGTTTTCGGGTAATTCTGTTCTACCGGCGTAACCAGGATTCATCGTTATGAATATGCCAACTGTATCCATGAGATTAAGCTCTTGCCCAAGGAATAAGAATATCTTTTTCCGGTTTTTGACTCCATCCAGAACACATTTCACTTGCACAGCCACGACCGACAATACCTCGACAGAAATCCTATTGAATTCGTCGAAGCAACCCCACGCTCCAGTTTGTGCTAATCCTTTGTATATGTTACCGCACGACTACAGATATTCAAATGTAAAACAACAAATTTATGATTTTTACTTTGTACTTTATCCAAAATATAACAGATACTAATTATTTACATTATTGAACAAAAATATTATAATATTATAATATCTTGGTACTTTTCTTTCATATGCTTAATATATTAAATGCATTCAAAAGGTCATAGACGTATTAATGTTACAAGATGACTAAAAAAAATCACGAAATAATAAATTTTTTTTATAACTCATTACATTTCTAAATATGCTGTGTAACAAGAAAATTTATAATATTAGAACGAAGAAAACGCAATTACAGTGGAAAAATTATACATCATTTTTAACTACAAAAAAAAAAATAAATTTATAATACTTTGCAAAAATATGCGACAAGACAACATCTTTTGAAACTGAACGTTTCACGTACAAGAATCTCTGTAAAAAAAAACAGAGAGAGAGAGAGAAATGTACTTTATAATCCATTTGTTCGGAACAGTTGAAGACATAAACCATTTGTCCAAGAGATCTACCGAGGTCCTTGGTCGTCTCGGTTTTCCCCGTCCCTGCAGGCCCAGCCGGTGCTCCGCCCATTATCAGATGCAACGATTGCGTCAACGTAATGTAGCATCTGTCCGTCAACGGCGTAATTACCAACCGTGGCACGTTACCCAGGTACTCGTAAGCGTACATGAAACATGCGTCGCAAATGTCGGCGAAGCAATCTCCTAATTTGTCGTCCCACCTACGAGGCGAAACAATCTCTTTCAATTCTCTTTTTTCCTGCACCTGCGCGAGAAGATTAGTGTCTACGGTATCGGGACAGGAATGAAATACCGGGATGGAAATTCAATACATCTGTATTACGATAATCTATATTTTCAAAACCGATTTATCGGTACTTTATATAATATCAGTGCCTCTATATTTACAAGTGTTATTTGCACAGTATTTACATGTGTTATTTTTTTTGCTAATTAGAGAAAGAATTCTTATGAATCGTCACTTTCTTATTAATATATTTGAATCCATCGATGATTCGAAGATTCGAATTAGAATTCAGTTGAATTCTAATTCATATGAATTTTCAGTGAGCGGACAATTTCTTTTGAAAGTTCAGCGATATATTTCAGCATGCGAATGTTTTTTTGAAATAATAAAGAAAATCAGTTAGTTTTGTATAATCTCTGGTGTAATCACCTGTGTTTTAATTGCGATTGCCATGTGAAATTAGAAGAGTTCTCTGCTTTAATAGATATTAATTTTGCGACAACGTCACGCGCATGCACATCGATGGTACAGATAGTCATGATCTTCTGGCGGTCATTCTCATTTAAGTCGCCACGCAACATTGCGATCAAATTGTTTAATTGGGTGATCTGTTTTTTCTGGTAATCCTTGAGCGCGTTCTCGAATCCCTCTTCGAGTCTCGCGAATGCTGTATTCACTTCAATGGTCCACCAGATTTGCGTGCCGCATAGAGTTGGCTGTGCTTCGTAATCTAGAATCCAAAGTTCGCGAGGCTTCTCATCGTACGATGCGACAGCCAGACTGAAACGATATCTGACGCTTCTTCTCATTGCCTCTGTGACGCGATTTAACCAAATTTCAACCTATAAATGAGGCAAAAGTGACCGAATAGCTGAAATAACGTAGCAGATAGCCATGATGTATAAGTAATAAGAAAAAATGTAAAACACAAACATACGTTTATTACTATTATTATTTAAAAACATACTGATATATAAGTTATGATCAGTATAGTTTTATATGTATTGTTCCATATCTTAAGTTTTGTCTTTTGGGGTTGATTAACTTTATACCTTTCCCGTACAGTCACATGTTCCATACATGGTCATTTCCTCTCCATCCTTCGCTATCATCCTGTTAGCGTTTTTCGATGGATTTCCTGGTTCATTTTTCCACTGAAGCTTTGCCAACGAATCATACAATTTGGACAAATGCTTGCATACTAATTCGGGATTGTTTCCTGTTGCAATAAAGTATATGTAATTTCGCAAAATTTCTTATCGAGAGAGAGAGAAAGAGAGAGAGAGAGAGAAAGTTTTACCATTGCTTAATATGTCTAATAGATCTGCAGACGAGATGAAATAAAAACGTGGGTAAGCTAATCTTTTTGTCTCTAGGTAATCAGACAGAGCTTTCTCGCAAATATTTAATCGTATCTCCAATTCCTCGAGTCGATCCAAAAGTTTCGGTTTATTCGTTGACTTTATTATATTCAGATTGCTCAACATTTCTTTCAACAAATCCTTGAGAGGAAATCCGAAGATATCCAATTAATGTAATCATAAAATGTAATGACATAAATTATTAAAATTATAATATTTACTTTAAAATCCTTGTCTATCTTCTCGAAAAGTTTCGATTCTTCCGGCAATTGGCTTCTTATGTCTTCTGATCCAATGAAAATGCTCTCGAGGTACATCCAAGCTCGTTGGACTCGAAACCAGGCATTGATCGTGGCATCGGCATTGTTAAGCTTTTGTTGCCAATTTGTCACTTCCTCGAGGAAGTAGGCAACATATTTGGAATCCAACATGTTTTGCAATTGTACCTACGATAATAATCTTTTCTGTCTTCAGGGTTGTCACAGGGTTGAATTAGAAATCCAGATAAGGCACATACCTGATTTTCTTCCAACATCTCGATTACTTCTTCGCTTAAAGTTAAGATGCTAAGTTTAGTGCGTTCATGTGTCTCTTTACCGAATTCAAGAACATCCCATATGTTGTGCAACTCTTTGAAGGCTTTCTCCATGCTCATTTCTTTAACTGCTTTATCTACCATATCCTTAACTTCATTCTCGAATTTGTGAAGTTCTAATTTCAATAAATCTTCTAAAGTGGTTTTATCATCCATAGTAAATTTCACCTGTAGGATGATTTTAATTAGAATTGCTAATGTTTAAATCGATTGGATAAATTAGTTTGAAATAGAAATTATTTTTTATTATTGTATAGATTTTTAAAGTTCACCACTAATAAAATTAAATCCCTGATACACACACACACAATATCATATATTATGTGCATATCATTTTTTAATGGTTAATCTATGAAATGAATATTTCGAGGTTTTGTCTTTGAGTAAATAGTATTATTGGGTAATAGTATTTACCCGGGTTTTAATCATAAGTTCTTGCCAATGTCTGTCCTTGATGGCGGGATTTTGTAATTCTAAAACTGCTCGTAATGATGATATCATATTTCTCACTTGTGCTTCTATATGAGCATATAAATCCCAAGTTCGTGTCTCTTTATCTAATTCTAAATTAATATAAAGCACATTGGATTTTTAATTTATAACATGTATTTTGTATTAACATATGTATATACTTATATATACATATATATTTTTATAACATACTTGATAAATTTCAAAATATGTGTATTTAAATATTGAAAAGATACATGATATTTCGATTTTGTGAATCTCTAAAAACTTGATATTATTGAATGCATCAATTATTAATATTTAATGTAAAATTACTTACGTCTCAACTCGCGAATAAATCGTTTACACTCTTGTTCCATTCCCTCGACATCTATTTTTTTCCAAAATGTTGTCTTCCATTCGTCTAGACTCGACGTAATAACATTAACATAATCCCAAAGATTCTTCAGAAGCTTTAAGTCTCTTCTAGCAAGCTTGATTTGTTTAAATTCTGTCATCTGTTGTTCAAATATGTTCACTTGATCATGTAATGCCTTTAATTCATCTTCGAACTGTAGAATTTCTTCATTTATCTTGTCCAATTTCTCATACACATTCGTACAGTCGAAACTATTGATTGATCGTAGTTGATTATTGAAACATAAATTGTATTCAAATAGTTAAGTAATTGAAAATCTGTGCGTAGGTATAAACTTAAACATTTTTTTTAAGAGCTCTTCGTATATCATATTTAATGACTTTATTTTTTTATTCAAATAAATGTTGCGATTGCTTTACCTGAACACGATGTTCTCGCGAAAACGCGTTAGATACTGCTGTTGTCTGAGATCATAATAATTGAGACGTTTCTTCAATAAGTCAATTTGACGTGCCATCAAAGGATTCACAAGCTGTTTCACTTGCGCTGCTCGTTTTTTGACCGTTTCCCATTGCTCCGGTAATTCTGTCAACCACTTATAAGTTTCTTCGTCGAATTTCACTTCGTATTCTTTAAGAAGCTCTATAGTCGCCTGTAATCGAATAAACTAATTGTTACTAGATGTTTTATATAATATAAATTGTTACAAGTAAGATGGTCAAAATTAAACAAAGTTACACTACTTTCTATTATTTATATTTTCTATTTTTATTACCTTGATAGGTTCCCACATATCGTCAATTTGGAATTGTCGATCTCGTACCTCCTTTAAATAATATATAGTATTCAACAAATCCTCGTAATCATCTGGTGCAATTGGCTGAGTAAATTTCTTTAAAGCATTCGTCAAGAATTCGCTAAGATTTCTAAGTCTGTAATATACAGTGTAAAAAATTGAATATATTAATATATATGCAATATTAATTAATTGATAAGATTTAAAAAGAAATATAAGGCACCTATGATTACATAGATACGTACTCGTTGTTGACATAATCAATCAGATGTGTTTTGAATAAATTAGACCACTTGCAGATTGTGTTCAGTAAAGCTTGTTTCAAGGCTCTTACATCTATCCGCAGCCAACGCAAGAAAACTTTTTCATTCTCAAACTCGTCGCATTTTTTATAAAGTTCCATAAAGTAGTCAATTTCTCTTTTAAAATCAGCCAATCCTGGTTTTTTCTCTTTCAAATGTTCCGATAAATTTTCTTGTATTACCATAATTTTTTCTTCGTCCGTGAGTGTGCGACCAAAACGTAAAAACAAGTTTAAATATTGTTGTCTATCGTCAAGCCATAACCAGGAAAATGGTTCAAAAACCTGCAATTCAAGAAATATTGGAGCATAAATAATGGATAAGTCATGAATTATGTAGATATCAGTTGTTTTCTCTTAAATAAATGAAGTTCACATGGTTAGAAAAGTGATTGCTCTCTTATTTGCTATCGAAAATCCTTATTTTTCTATTGATTTGGAACGTTTTGTGAAAAGTTTTATTGCATCACATTTTCACGTTAAGTTATTGCTTTCATAGATATATGACAAGCAAAATATATTTATACATGATTAAGATTAAAAATAAGAAGACCATATAATTGCTTGAAGCTCTTACAATGATATATTCCTGTGCTTGCACCAAACCTAACTTGATTCGATTACATGTTTCCTCGAGCATGAAAACGATATTTTCTTCTTCTGCTAAATCAACCTTAAAATATAGCGATTAATAATAGAAGAATTATAATATCATATGTGTGCGATGTGTGTGTGTGTGTGTACGTACGTGTGTGTGACAATTATGAAAAAAAGATAAAACTTTAAGTACTGAAATCCAAAATTAGCTGAAGAATTAGCTGCTTTTGTTATATATTCTCATTCCTACAGTGCAGTTCACTAATTCCTTCTTAAATTTTTCACTAAACAAAATCTTTCACTAAATTCCTTTTTAATTAATTTTGACATAAATAATTAAGAAAAGATTATTTTACTTTTAACATGCAAAGTACGATTGTATGCAATAAATGCGCCTATTATTGATCACTCTATATACAACGACGTACTCCATAATGGTCCCGTTCCGTTGCAATGTCAGGATCTACGCGTGGTATTAAAGTTCCCATTCTCATAATGTCAAGCAGCAAACCCTCGTAAAATGTGTAGAAACTCTCAGGATCGTCCGGATCTACCGCAGGATGAAATACAATATGGGGTATCTCGAGCGACAGGTGAATCTCGAAAAGAGGTGATACGTCGCTTTCCGGATCGGTTTCATCGAGCAGATAACATATGCTACGGTGCAGATACCGCGTGAAAAACAATTTCATTATTAATTAATAGTATTTAGGAAGATTTCTAAGAGCATGCTAATCATTAACTTTTAGTCTTTATACGTTACTTTAATCGATTAACAGAAAATAATATGAACTTTAATAATGTTTGCTAGATCTCGATACCTAGTAGAAGCAGCTTGAATCAAGGCTTTCGATATCAAATTGTCGACGTAAGCGAGATAAGGCTTCCATGTGGCCATATTTTCAGCGATTTCCTCATCTGTTAATATTATTTCAGCTGCGGCCTTCATTCGTTCCTCCTTGCCGACTTTTTCATTTTCCACAGTATCTCGTCCAGTTCTTTCTTTCTCTTCATCACCTCTGATTATAGTGATAAAAGCATATTTTACAATAAGTTAAAAAAAAACTCTAATTTGATACATACCTCAATTCGTCTGTTCTTTCTTTGACTTCTTCAAGGTCTTGTTTTCTCGCATCTGTTCCCATGTCTGTGACTAATATATTATAATTTGATATTTCGATCAAATTAATTAAAAATCTAAAAAGTTGTCTTATAAATTCGTTATATAAAAAAAATTAAAAGAAGCTTTTGAAGAAAAGAAATGAATAAAAGTTACTGTTATTCGATTCAATTTCATCTTTCTCGTACACTGAATCGGGCAGTAAATTGAAGAAAAGTTTATAATTTTCATCCAAGACTCGATTTAGTTCTCTACTGGCTTGCTCGATCTCGTCATATCTTTTTTGGAAATTCTCGTTGCGTTCACCCAGAGCGAGCAAATTCTCATCTTTAAAATCCTTGCGCTCTAATATCGGCGACATCGCCCACGTGTAAATCATTTGCAACAACGTGTTGATGTTTTCTTGAGCATAAAAGATCCGCAAATATAACTTTCGTATTATATCCATCAAATTACTTATGTACTCTGGCACTTCTGTGAAACAAATCCTCGATGACATTATATGTTGTTACTGTGAAAATTGTTACGGAGTTGATTTTATTTGTCTAATCATTTGATTCTCTCCTCCTTTGTTTTGCTTCACAGATTATCTTTTTGAAGCAAGACAAAAAGTTATCTGAAGACGTTACAACTACGATTCTAAGTTACAAAGATTTAAAAAACTTATTTAGGTGCAGTTGTTACTTTTAGTTTATTATTTGTATGAATAACATTTAAATGTTTGTATACATAACATATAAATCGTCACGATTAAAAATTTCACCTGGAGAATTCCAATTATAATTTTCTTGGCCAGTGTAAATTAATTCGTCCAAGTTTTCAATTTCATGCTTCAATAATTCAAACTCCTCAGGCAAACTGTAATTTCTTATCCAATTGTACCTATCATTTGAACAATGTATTATATATAAATAAAATTATTTCTCATCAGTTAATAATATATTTACTTACCACTGTATGAGTACATTGAGATTGTAGGTACTCTCAAAAAAATATTGCGATCTATAATATAATTGATTCGCTTCCTCGGATAAGTCTGTCCTCTTCATAGTGATCATAAAGCGAATTTCTCGCAGTAGAGCAGTTAGTTCCGGATCAAAGTTTAGATCGAGTAACTTGTTCTCGTGTACTGTTAGTAAGCTTTTCGACAAATGAAAGTTGCTTATATCGACTATCTTGTTGGCCCAGTCCGTGAAAATTTTATACTCCATCTCATCCATGAGTGACTTATGAGAATACGATGTACTTTTATTAACACAATTCGAGTATTGGTCGAGTACATTTGGCAGATAGATTAGATAGATGTCTTAACATTTAGTTTACAATCAGATTACTTTTTGTATGGACGCGTTATATCATAAGTAGCTAACGATAATCATAAACGAGTGACAAATGGTATTTGATATGTTATATTTTATTTAAAAGATTAAGTAGATATTACGATAAGTATTACGGTACATTATACAAAGTGAATATAAGCAAATAAAGACATTGAAAAATCTAATATTCATAGTAGATTTTTACATTTACTGTCTAAGAACATATCAGTCTAGGTCAAATGATGATTAAGTTTACCATTTTTTTTTCTAGGATTTTGTGAGATATTACCTGCATTTGATCGTACTTTGGTTTAGTTTCACGTGCTATTTTAAGATTTATCAAAGGATGATCAACTAAGTTCGCACATTGCATCGGATAGTCTATTCGTTGTCGCAACTGCGTCAATATACATAATGCACCAGCGACATGCGGGAAATACTGATCGGTTTCAATCCATTCGTCTTCCTTGTAATCTTTGAAGATGCTATCAAATATGACCTGGAAAAATTAAATGGAGTCTAGTTAAAGTATCAAACTCATCATCTATTTTTACGGCTTATATTATGCTTATTAAATATTAATGTTTCAGAGCACTTTAACGTCGTCAAAATGGTTATGAATTCTTTGAAGCAATCTCTCGTAATTGTGCCATAATTGTGCCATGATGATTGGTCTGTAAACCATCGAGCCTAGAATCCATATTATCTTAAACATGGTTTCAGTATTATGACATTCAGAAAATGCTTGATCGAATATATTTGCTAGCTGTCTGTCAAACTCTTCCACCTACGGTAAAAGAGTCAACAATTTTTTACATTACAGCGATAATTTTATTATATTTTACGTTAGAAACAGTAATAATAACATATACGATATATCTATTATAATGCAGGATTATTGTGCTTACTTTTGCTAAAAAAGAAATAACATGATCTGTGAATCGTATCTCTTCTGGCATCAAAATATCGTATTCTAATTCGGCAAATTCAGTGTAAATTTTAACAAATTTTTCATAAATGTCATATACCTTAGAACATAACGTTTTCTTTTGTAAACTCGCAAATTCTATCCTTTCTAGTTTAAAATATTCTTGGGCCGTTTGAAATAACATCTGGCAAATATATAATAAATGATTATCATTATTTATAGAATTATATAAATTATTTTATATGAGAAATAATAATCATATTGTTTTTATGTTAATTGATGCGCGACTTCAATTATGGAAAGCTTAATACTTATTTTAAAAATAAATTACGGACTTTGATTTCTTCCAAACGTTTTTGAAAATTTATTATCCTTCCAAACACCAATTCATCTTCAAAATTCCATGGAATTGATTCGGTCGCATATTTAAAGTAATTATCCAATTTACTTCGAAACATTTCAAATATTTCTATATAATAAGTTAAAATGTTTGCCACATCCATTAAACGTTTTAGACTATCGTCGATATCGCCAGTGAATAAAGTACTCTGATCCAAGTATTTGATAGCCTGCGAAGTTTTTAATTAGTGACATATAATAGACATTTCTTCATTGTTAGAAGAGAAATAGATATGTTTCCCCATTAATACTCAACATCGTAATTAAAAGCGCAGAACGTTAATGACTTAGAAAATATTAAGGAGACACAAAATTTAAAAAAAACCACATTACAACAGAAAGCTTCATCTTCTTTGTTTCAAAATGAAAATAATTAAGATATTTATTAACGCATACTTTCTTGAAAAATATAAATTATTTTTTAGTTATCATGCAAAGAACATCTTGACTTCTCGAGTATTTCGATATATAAATACTTATTTTTTTCTTACATACCTCGTTAATTAGCAGATTAGATATTTCGGATAATAGCGTAATTATTCGCATTGGAATACAATAGTATTTTGAATTTGACCATATCAGGCATATACAATGCAGCAATGGTTTCAATTTCGGCTGTA
This sequence comes from Acromyrmex echinatior, assembly GCF_024713525.1. Lineage (NCBI taxonomy): Eukaryota > Metazoa > Arthropoda > Insecta > Hymenoptera > Formicidae > Acromyrmex > Acromyrmex echinatior. The sequence goes on along the minus strand of NC_141853.1, from coordinate 13,394,784 downwards.
TATTTTTAAATTCGATATTTTCTATATCTTTGAAGTGAGGTTCCAATGCTTTTAAATAGGCGCATACATCGCGTGCTTCGATTACCGCTTAAGATAAAAATTCTTATGAATATTATACAATTTTGAGCTTATTTGAAAATTAATGAGTAAAATCTTCTTCAGAATAATTCATTAGAATGAGGTAGCGATATATACTTATTACAGTTAAAAAAAAACAGAATGCTTAATCGATATAATTAATTAATACTCTTTGTAATATATCTTTCTATTAACGCTAGCAAGATCTAACCAGCGATAACGTCCTTCAACAGAGCTTTGAAACGCGGTGAATAGGGGCTCTTGGTTAATTCTAGAATAGATGCCATCTTTTTCACTCGTAGATCCCTCATTTGACTGTGAATAGATTCGACGTTTACAAGTCGTTGACACCAAAAATCGATTTCTGCAAGTATATTATTGATGTGATTAACATTCTTTAATTCTTAATTCAATTTCTTTCAATTAAATTTGATTGGTAATTATTGATTCAGGAAAATAAAAAAATATATTCTTACTATATATCGTTTTATGTGTTATGTGTATATAAAAATATATAAATTATATTATATTTTAATTATTAACATATGTGAAAAAAATTTGTACAATGTTTAGAATGTAAAAAAAATTCATTTCTAATTTTACGGTTTAAATACTGCAATACCCGCGCTTGGTAATAACTGCTCATTTTTTGGGCTTTCTTCGTTTAATGTATCACCGATTTGAGAACACCATTTTGTTATGATAATTTCTATATTGCTTTTTAAAGGAAGATCGATTTCGACACCTCCACTCCGCTGTGCTTTCCATTCCTCCTTGAATACCTCTTCGATACCCATTGGCATTGGTAGTAAGGTTTGTCCCATCATCTTACCTTTAACCTGAAAGTGATAAAGCATCTTCTGTCGATATTAAGAACGACTAATAAAAATATTTTTGCTCCATTTCGAAATTCGAAGATATCATGAAATTTTTGAAAAATATTTTTTAGTAGAAAATTTATTAAGATAAAGAAAGGAAGAATATTACTTAGATCTATCAACAAATCTGTTCCATATTATTTAGCTATTTTATCTTGTGGGTTAAGAGTTAAAGCTACTCATACCTGGCATATCAAGTTGCGAAGATCGTAAACGTGCTTTTTCATGTCCTCACCGATAACACGAGGCCAGCCCTTGTGATTCTTCGGATTCGATAATATCGGTACATAAGCCTAAGGTAGAACGTTTACATAAAGCTCAGTTTTTTTTAATAGGCGCAAACAATATTTAATTTGAGTGTCACACTTACCTCTTCGACCAAGACGGATAGTTCTTCGATAGGTTTTGAAGCCATGTCGCCAGGTATAATAATGTCCCTGTAATTTTTTTTTGTGATCGCGACAGGATTCTTTTTTATAAAATACGATGTCTTTATCCGACCTATCGCCGGTATCTCGAGAAGTGGCACTAACGTACCGGCTGCATTCAGTTGTATTATTAAAATCATTTCCGACGGTGTATTGAAGAATCTCATAATCATCTCCTGACATTTTCGTAATAACAAATAAGATATCTATTGAACAATTTATTTGTCTAAAAAAAATTTTATTTGGGATTGCTTTTATTGCGGAAATAAAAAATTCCTTCAATTTTTTCGAATTTGGATGAAAAAGATCTTTAAACATTTTTCATACAATTTAAATATTGCATTTCTTTCACGATTACATGATTAATAAACTAAAATCTATGTGTATATATACATATGCATATGTAAGAAAGACAGACAGACAATAAGAAAAACGATATATATTGTTTAGAATAAGCATAGCGTAAAACAATAGTGTGTTACATAAAAATTTAATTTAGTTCTGGTCGAGTAAGGTTAAGATTTAGAAGAAAATATTACACCTTGTATTCCTCGTTTGTTAACATCTTTAGCCATTTGTCAAGTTTAATTTTTCTTGAAAGCACCAAATATTTATAAAGGAAATCAATACGCTCGTCGTCTTCTTTCTTTTCTTCATCTTTTTTGTCAGCCATTTTTCCATTTACAAGAAAAGTTTGTTATCCTCAACGCTTTTCAATTGAACAGTTTGAACATTGCCAATTTGTTTTTACAGAGAAGTTATTTTTTAAAATAAAAGGGAAAGGAAAACAAGCTGAATATTCACGTTTATTGAAGCACGTATACATTCAGAATGATATATATTATTCAAAAGCATGAATCATATGTATAAAAGTATAAAATTCACAAAAGCACATTGTAAGATAGGAATTGAAAGAATAAATGCTGCATAAACTGAGTACGCGAATAGCTCAGGATGCGGTCTACTTAGTGCTACAAATGCTTTGAAGTATTTAATTGACCAATCGGAAGAAAGAATTTTTACTAATTTACCAATGAAGAAAATGCTTCGAAACATTCGTAGCATCAAGCGGACCGTAGCCTCAGACTAGATTATCGTAATGACCATACGTAATAACACCACAAGTCGCTTTAAAGTATTTAAATTGCGTCACGTTGTGCTGAGTAGTTGAGTCATTGAACACAGAGTCGAAACGGTAGATTCATCTACCGTTTGTTGGTCATTTCTGGCCAGACTTGATTTTCAATCCATTCCAAGAAGGAATATACCGCTGTATAAACTCCCGGTATAGATCCTCCGCAACTTTGCCCAAAAGCCGTGATTCCCACAATGCTGTGACTAGATCCAATGAACATCAATAAAGGTCCGCCACTATCTCCGTGACAAGCGTCCGACCTTCTTGTAACGTTAGTATCCAATACGCACAGCATATTATCGTCCAAACCGCGGGGTAATTTGCCGAAATCGTTAAACTTTTTGGCGCATGATTCTTTGTCTACGAGACTAGAAATTGGAGTATAATTTAAATCGTAATAGTACATCTCATCGTTGTTTCATCATTTAAAGATACAAAGGTGTTTAAAAAAAAAATCATTTAGTATTTATATGGTATATACTATACTGAATAAAGAAGCCTCAGTGAACATAGGTTGAAAGTTCAATCGTTTTTCAGGTATAAATAATTTTGTAGAAACAGTTAAGTTTCCGACTTGTGTCCAAAAAGCTATTTTAAGCTCAGTATAATGTATACAATATTGCGCTTGTCTTAGCGCCGAGACATTACCGTGTAAATAAATGCTGAATAGTTTTTTTGTAAACATCCAGTATAACAAATATGCAAGAATATATTTTGTCAACCATTAAAATTATGTTAACTAACTTTGGCTGCGTTATACAAATCAGATTTTTCTAATCGATAAATTATAATTTTAATGAAAGATGATTTCATGTTTTATTTTATGTAATATAATGCTATTTGTCAGATAAAAGACTAGCTTAAGTAAGAAATTTGATTTTTAGTAAAAAAAAGTTTCAGTAAACATACGTTTGAAAATATTCTCTAGAGAGTTGTTACTAAGAAATGTTACGTATTATGATTGTATTCTCACCTGAGACCTGGTGTCTTCATCAATTTGGTACTGCCATCCTCGTCGAAGCTGGTAGCACCCCAACCAATCACAATAAACGTTACGTTCGATTGTACATTCATGGAATCTAAAGATTTCGTTTGCATACAGATCGGCCGTACGTTATTCTCTATACGTACGGGCGTACTTAATTTCAGAATAGCCACATCGTTATAATTCACGCTGCGCTTGTATTGCGGATGCGGTATTACGTTGCTTATGGGAATTCGTTGCGCATCCCCAACGCTCTTCAGATCTTCGCTGCCGACTCTCACCTGTAAAAGCAAAGAAGATTTTTAATCCCAAAACAGATTGGTAAAATCTGATTTGATTTGACGAAGAAAACGTCATTGTTTATTTTGTTAATAAATCAAGTTAGTCGATCGAAGGAAAATGGAATGTTAAATGAAAAATTTGTTTCTATATTTGTAGAACATCTAGTAATATTTATGCGGTAGTTTGTTACTATTTACTTATACACTTTTAGACGAAAATTGCAAAATCTTTTCGCACACGATTAAAATATTTTATACGAATCTAGTTTTTCTCGTTTTTTCTTTTTATATAAGATATAAAAGATCACTTTCGCCCGAATCGATCCGACGCAGATATTTGAATGGTGATCAGTGAATCACGACCTTGAACTTGGAGCTCGCTTCGTTGCTTACCTCTACCGGTACTTTCTCCTGTATATTACTGACGCAATGAGCAGCGGTCAGTACGTATTGCGAGGAAATTAACGTGCCACCACAGTTGTACTTGATAGCTTCCGAATTGTCATCGTCCTTGTCTTCGTTCTCGTATCCCAAGGCGACCATGTACGGGAATTCCCCTTGCTCCGTTTGAGTACCGCCGAATATGTTGAACTGCACCTCAGCCGTCTCTCTCTTCTCTTTACTGTTGGTCTCGATCTCGTTCTCATATTCACGACATGCTAAAAATCCAGATGCGACGACGCGCGTTAAAGATCTTTTGCATTTTAAAGAACATAATCGATCGACTGATTAACGCGCAACCGACTATCCCGATCTATGGATCCGCGTAGTATGGATTGTAATCGTCATTGTAAAGTCAAGATTATTACATCACCGTGCGCGTCTCCATCTCAAGGTCGTTTGTTTATTTAAACGTTTCCGAGATTCTCGGAACAATGCAATTTACACACGTGTTAACGACGTAAATACATTAAACAATGATAAAGACGATAAATCTCAAAAATAATTTCGTCATGCTGACATCTGAATGGATGCAAATGTTTTGGAATACATATCTTAAAATTATACGTTATTGGTATAAGTTACAAAACGTAACTTATAATTACGTAGGTATAAGTTACAAAACACATCAAATATTAATAGATATATCGCATTTTGTGAAAGAAATGGGAAGGAAAAAAATAAGAGAATGTTGTCAAACAATTAAAGCCTGAAAAACCTGAAAAAAAAAGAATATTTAATCAATAGCGTATCTTTCGTAAATGCGGAATATAATCATTCGTCGATCGATTTTTTCATCGTTCATCTCTTTGTTTAATTTTCTCGAACTAAAAAAAAAATATCACGATTGAATAGCACAGTAATTTGTAAATCCGGACAATAGATTTTACTTCGTTGGAACGTATCCTAAATGTAGAAATCGTGCGCGACACACGTTACGAAAAAATAAGAAACGAATTAATTCTGATGAAATTTAAAAAGAATAATTATAACGCGTAATTTTTTTTCAATCAGCACAAAGTTCATCACATTGCATCTTAAAAATTATCCCATTCTTCAACTTTTGGATTAATATGAAACGCCTATATTTTAAAGAAACAAATAACAACATTTAGTTAATCAAAATGATATTATACCTATCTCTGCTGGTCGAAGTCCTATCTTATCCGTAATATTGAACTGACAACAAACGATTTCGATGAAATCCTGGAAACCACAACGACCTTTCGAATCCGAGTTTCTTCTACCCTCCTTCACCTCTTGCAATCTGGCTGGACATTCATATATCTTTCTGCACACTCCCTTTTCGCCATCTTCTGTTCTGCAGTAACTGCCTTCTGTCAAATAAAACGAGATTATTTCACAATTTTAGATTATATTTTGTTATTATTTAAAGAATCGTAGGGGAATCCCATAAAGGAAAAGACCAGCTCGGTCATTAAAATTAATTTTATGCACGCCCGCATTTTTACTCACAAGACCGACTATCATTTTTTTCTCATGAGATTACACTTACACACTATTTTTTTAATGATAGTATTTATTTACGCAACACAATATGCGCAATACAATCATTACCTTCAACAACTAGAAGACTAAAAGAAAATATTACACTTCTCTCTCTCTCTCTCTCTCTCTCTCTCTCTCTCTCTCTCTCTCATTATAGAAATATTTCTTTTTTATCACTTTTAACTTTTATCACGAAATTATTTAACTTAAACAAGTTCATCCGAAATTCAGATTTAAATTTTATATATTCAGGAAAATTATAAAATTATATACTACTTAAAAGTTTCAGCACACTCTCCATTTAAATTTATTTACATATTTAAAATTAGAAACAGAGAACTTATTTCTTTTCAGATTTTAGTTCAAACTTAATTTCCTTTTAATAACAGAAAGCAGATTCTTGATATTCTGTGATCGATAAATTTTTCAAATATCTTAATTAAGATATATCTTAATAAAGATTTATGTAATTAATGTAGCACTTAATTTCTGTTGAGACTATGTTTCTATTGAGTGTATGTTTCTATTTTCTCTGTAAATCATCACGATATTCAAATGTTTAGCACAAAATTTGAAATTGATATTTTTTTTCAATCGATATACATGATATTATATATACTTGAGAAAACTTACAATTTCTGTTTATAATTATTTTTCGGCAATTCGCCATTATTGAATACTTTCATGACCGATTATATTATAATTTTATATTTTATACATGAAAAATGAAATTGTTAGAGCAATAACATAAAACGTATTGAAATTTTTGAGCGGTTTTATATATTGAAAGGCTTTAAGCACACATAAAAATTAATTGTTTTTTTCTATGATACATGAAATATATAAGTTTTATCTTTAATAAAAAATATTTTTATCTTTTTAGATTGTGAACAAATTTCATCTATATTTAATGAAAACATTTTTCTTATGCTTACATGAAGGAGCAACAGACCATTAATAACGTGGAAAATTACGGATATGCAACTTTTGTCGATCTTTCAAATTAATCACGTATGTATATTGCGTCACTTTGCAGTACTGGTAGTGGTAAGAGTCTTACAGTATTTGATAGTCGCGGGGAAAAACAGCGGGGAAAAAACTATAATTATAAAAATTTAATATCCAGGCATTAATAATTTCCCAACAATTGTGAACAAAGAAAATAATTTCGTACATTGATTTTCAGAAAAACGAATAAATATTAAAATTATATTTTTTTAATATATCAATTTGAACTCTAATGTAAGATTTAATTAAATTATTTATAAAAATATGTTATGTTGATTTAGAAGTTTACTCTCTATTTGAGAGAGAGAGAGAGAGAGAGAGAGAGAGAGAGAGAGAGAGAGAGAGAGAAACAACTTATAGAAACATAAACACTTCAATTTATCATTTCAATATTATGCATATTAATATTATCGGAAAGATATATGTTACTACATAATGCTGGGAATGAATCATATTACTTTCATAATAGAGAATGAATTAATAATAATAGATAATAAATAAGCGTAAATGCGATAACGATTCACCTCGAACTCCACTTTCTGTGACGTTTATCTAGTCATAAGCAGCTTTGTAAGCAGATCAATATATTTTGCAAAGATCACGTCAATTTAATTGAATTATTCATAGGTCTTTCTGTAATGCATTAAAAACGCAATTATCAAATTGATCTGTTGACCCCTGCATGAGTTGTTTTTATTATTTTATTTGTAATTATAACGTAGATAATAACATAATGATACAAGAAATTTTTATATATTATATAGTTAATCACACGTACAAAAAAATCTTAGATACTGTTTCTTGGAGAAGTGTGAAAAAGAAAAATAATGTTTCAAATAGAAATGTTTAAAATACTCTTATTAATTCATTCCTAGTCACTTAATATATTTAAAATATTTACATATTTTATACCGTAAAGTTCCTCTTCTATTGGTAAACCATGTGTAAAAAACTTGAATAATAGGACGATAAGAATTGAGAAAGACAAACTGTAGCCCATCTTCATCACACGATAATTTGTAACGTTGACTTGGCTACAAAAAGTTTACATATTTGTGTATGCATTTATATTTTGTTTTAAAGAAAAATTTAGTTATAATCTTTTAAATTTAGATTTAAAAAATTTAATTATGTAATATACCATGTTTGTACATATACGTATGTATATATATATATATATATATTATATATGTATATGTATAAATTACATTTTTAAACAGTGACATTCCCTATTTTATACGATGTTATTAAAACGTAGATTTATAAAAATGTACAATTAAAATTTGCTAATTAATTTAGAAGATAAAAAGAGAACTAATTCGAAAATGTAACTATAAATACAAATTTAAAGTTTCAAATTACAAACTTTATATATATTTTTAACATTAATAATTGATAGATTCTTACGGAAGAAATTTTTTAACTTGTATCTTGCAAATCAAAATTGGTTCACTCTCCAAATAGATCACTTATTTTTAAAGATATTCGAAAATATTTTCTTCTAGAAATATGGATTAATAATACAGTAAAAAGACACTTGCAACACGTCGCCCGCAGCTCGAGGCTCGAGGCTGCTCGAGACTCAACTGGATTCGACACTCGACACTCGACTCGACACTCGACTGACGACTGCTGACGACTGACGCCACGCGATGCGAATGTGATCCGGTATAGTCATCACAGAAACAGGGTAGAAATGACGTAGAAACACTGACGCCCGTACGGCAGCTTTAATCACTATCATATATTACGCGCAACGCGCTATATAAATCACGTAATGTTCCGCGAATGTTGCGCGTGTGGTTTGCTCAATTCGTAATTATTTCACATGTTCCGTACATTGTATGTATATATGTATGTACATGCGTGTACGTATAGCGTTACGCATACATTAAGTGCATGCACTCGATCGAGCATTCTCCTGTAATTTGAAACATCGGAGTAGAATTTGAAAGTAGTCAGCGTGTTTAAAAATCATCTTATATAAATTAAAATTATATCTTCTTTCTTGAAGAGATTATACCTGTAAAATAAAATACGTATCTTAAATACATTAAGGAATATTATTTTACATTTTTTAATTCTTTATTTGTATCATTCATTATATATAATTCGATAAAGAAAATAAAAACAAACGTCACGTTTAGCAGAACGTTTGTTCTGCCTATTACAACTGTTAGAAGTTTTCTTCACTGATTGTACTTTTAGATCCAATTAGCGCGAAAAAAATTTACAACAATTGCAAAACATTCTATTGAACGTAGCAAACAATATTTATTTTTATAAAAGAAAAATTGAAAAAAATATTACCACAATAAAAATAATTGAACTTTTTCGTTCTATTGATTTAATCGCTGTTTATATATTTATCGACAAAATTTGTATTACGCATCTACGTTATGTAAAATGTATAATTAAATATTTCGATGTCAATTCGATCAGATAGGTATACACTCATGCATCTCTAAAATGCAAGATTACAATTATCAAGTTATAAAAATTTGATTTGTAAAATAAAGATTGTAATATCTCTATTGAAATAATTTTACTACGCGTTTATGCGCGAAATGAATTGGACTTAATTATACGCTTAATATAAACAAAATACATTATTTATTTACATGATTATTATAAATTAGATTAAAATTGCATTTCGGAAAAATATCTGATGTAGCATATGCTTTATCGCAAAACACTAATAATCCTCTTCTAGTATGCATTTCTCCACCAGTTCCCGTAAGTTTGGATTTTCCATTGCAGCCGCTATACGTTCCTTATCATTAATTTGTTTATTAACTGCAATTCAACGCATATAATTAGAAACAAACTATACACTGAAAACTGAAATTAAGATTTAAGGAGCATACATACTTTCTTGTTCAGTGGAATGTGCACCTTTTTTAATATAGATGTCTAATTTAAATGATGCTGATAATTGACGTTCCAATTTAACGCGGATGCACAATCCTATTAAGGTCGCCAAAGAACAGTGAGGCACTGTAGGATTAAATTCCACACGAATGACAGAAACTCCTCCTGGAGTGCTGTGGCAAACTTTAATGCAATCTTCATAGACAACATCTAGTTGCTCCAAAGTTTGTGGTTTTTCGGGATCCTTGATTGTTCTTAATAAATCTGAAAAGTAATAAGAATGCTAAATAAATATAAATTGATAGGATTTGCTTGAAAAATTTCAGTGTTTTAATAAGCGTATATAAGGGACAAAGTCACTTGCAATATCGCACCATCTCAATGATATCGGACAATATCCAAAAGGTCGCGCGTTACAAGACACAAATAGAGCGCAAAACTTGCCGTAAACGGATTCTTTTAACTCGATATCCGTCTTTAACGTTTGATTCTTCGCCATCAATAGATCCTCTGCCGTTCCCATGATTGTCTCTGGCAGTATACCATCCTTTATCTTTCCGCCAATTGATAACTTTCGGAAAAAGGATAGCATGTTTATTATTAATAATGATAAAGAAAACATAACAGCATAATGTGAATTACATCGTCTGCATTACAATTCACGATAATGACACAAAGACGAGTGACGATACGAAGAGAATAATAATGCAAAATTCGGAATATGCGTTGTATTACATTACAATCACATGTGTGTCGAGCTGAAGGCGAAGAGCAGGATTACCAAAAGTCACATCGAAAAATTTCTTCCACTTTTAAGATTCTTCAAAAGTCTCTAGTATTTTTAGTCTAAAGCCTAATCTACATTGGTCGTATCATAGGCATCAACCAATCCGATGCGTCAATTTTAAAGTCGCACGACGCTGTAACGCTTGCGACCAATGTAGATTAGACTTAAGGCCGCTATTTCACTGTGCGTTTTTATCGTAAGTTTATGGCACATACAAAAACGTAAGCAGTAAGGAAATCGTAAATCGTAACATTGGATTTACTATTGACAAGTAAGTAACCACGAGTTCGACATGACTTTTCTAGTTGACATGTGTATGAACTGTGAAAAGTTGGATTAAACATAAAATTAAAAGATAAACAATAGTGATAATATATATCAATATACACGATGACGACGCAAGAAGTGAAAAAAAGTAAGAAAAAAAGCGCACAAAAAGAAAGCATAACACAGGAGGAAAACAAGGCGGAAAAACCTAGCAAACCCATTGAATTGTGAGTATAAAGTTAAACAAAATATCTTGTACTATTATTGATATTTATATTATAAGCATATGACTTTCAGATTTTAATGTTACTGTTATAATATTATTATTATTATATTATAAAAGAACGTAAATACTTCGCTTTTTCTCTTTGCTACTCCATTGAAAACTTATCTAATTTATAAGAGTGAAATAATATCTATGTATCAACTAACAGTTTACTTTCTATCTTGTAGGAAATATGGACCTACTGTATCTTTTCCATATCAAAGAGTATGGTCTAGATGTGTTCTGATACTTGGAGTCTTGCTAATAGTTTGGTATAATAACAGACAGGGTAAAGAAGTATATCTAGCAAAGCAGAAAGACGTATTGGTAAGTCGTACACAGAACGTTGACTGCTCTATGGATTATAGAGACGAGTTAGAAAAATACTCTGGCTGTGTACCAGAAAAATGCGGCAGAGTTGTAACTGACAAACTCGTCTCGACAACAGAGGCAGATGTTTTACTGAAACTAGCGAAAAGTGGAATAGATTTGGCTGGATCTGATGGTGGCGCGAGTATTCTGGATCTTCATTCAGGCGCTCTTAGTAAGAGCCAAGGTTTTATCAATATCTATAAACTACCAGAAGCAAAGAAAATATTCAACAGTATAGATTCAGCAATTTACAAGTATGATTTTTATTTATAATATTTTTTTCTTTTGCGAAGTAAATCTAGAGCAAAACATTCTTTGGTGTTCCAAATTGGACCTATAATACGTTAATACTATAAATTGTTTATTTAAATTCTCTTATGATAAATGATAGAAAAATAAATACATTTCTATCTCTTAAATTTGTAACTTCTAAAGTATATATGCAAATTATTAAATATTGTTTTGTTAAATATTCATCTGATTGTGAGATTGAATATTAAGATTGAATATTAAGTAATTTAATATTATATAAAAAAAATATATGTTATATTCTTCCTTAACTTACAGAGTAGTGAAAACAAAAATACAACATGCGGTGGCGCATAATTTCGGCGTAGATATAAATAAGATTTACTTAACCAAACCTACCTTCTTCTCGCGGATGACTAATAAACCCGCAAAAACCATACATGATGAATACTGGCATCCACATATTGATAAGGTCTGTCATGCGTCATTATACATGTTGCTCTTTTTAACAATTAGAAGTTTTGTTTTGCATATATTATATAGAGAGAGAGAATTAGAACAAAAACTATATATTTCAGGAAACATACGAATCGTTTCATTACACAGCGTTGCTATATTTAAATGATTTTAATAAAGATTTTGAAGGCGGCCGATTTATATTTATGGATAAGAATGATGTAAATACTACAGTAGAACCCAGAAAAGGTAAGGCGTTTACAATTTATAGATTAAATCTTCTAAAAAGGCGAGACAAAATTTAACAATATTTTCAGGAAGAGTATCAATTTTTACTTCAGGAAGCGAAAATTTACATCTAGTTGAAAAAGTGAAATCTGGTACTCGTTACGCTTTGACCGTGTCTTTCACATGCGATAAGAACGCCGCGATATCCGATCTAAATTTTACCGATGCATTAAATTAAAATTTATTTCATTATTTTTTTAGTTATTGAATACATAAATTTATTGATATTCACAGAAGGAAAATATCATACAAATTGTAAGAATATCGAAGATATTTTTATTCATAAATTTTTTTTGCAAATGGCACAATGGAACAGTATTATAATAAAAGTAAATATGAGGAATGATATAAAGGAAAATAAATAAAGTATTACTTGTATGAATTTGTTTTTGAGAATATATTTGATTAAATAATTAGAGAATTGGAATGTTGATATAAATTTGTGTTATTTATTTGTACACACAATTATTTTTGCTTATAATAATATATTACGTTATAATATGTAAGCAAGAAAAAAAGAGAGATAATATACATGTTAAATTATTTTAAAGTGGTTTGTGAAAAATATATTTTTTCGTTGGGATGAACTTGTAATTATTAATGGAATGAAACGTGTAATGTGCATATTATGAGAAAAATTTATAATAGCTGAGATAATGTTTATTGAGAATATTTTAATAGTAAGAATTTAATAAAAACACTAAAGGTTTTAATTAATAATTAAGAACCATATCAAGTGTAACGTTTCGATATATTTTATAGTTGCTTAATATTTTATCATTGTATTATATGATGAAAAGCTCTAATTAAAAACTAAAAATAATGAGATCAACCCGTTTAAAATACTTATTTTAATTAACAGGAAGAAAGTAATGAAAATCAATTTTTAATATACAGAATAATTATTAATATACATATAAATAAATAGCAATGCTGTGTCCGCTATTAACATAAAGTAAATAAAGGACATTTAATTTGGGAATTATAACAAACATTCTTATATGTAATCCTAAAATTAATTCTTAAACTTAAAAATTACAAAAATTTTTGCATTTCGTGAATAAATGGTAACATACAAATTTACTATTCTAAAAAGCTATATTTTTGTTGCTTTTTGCTTATTTTTCATTTTGTACGATTCAATTGCTTGCAACAATTTAGACCAGTTAAAATAATGAAGTGAGATGATATACGAGAAAGATTTTTGCAAATTACTAATCATGTCAATTCATAGAGTGCAGAATTTTTTGTTACATTGTAGCAATATAATTTGTCATATTTGCAATAGATTGCAATTTTTTAATAAGACATTTATGTACAATGTTTCTGCAACTTCTGTATATTATGGAAAATATTAAGTTCTATCGGCAACGCGACATGTGTGCCACACAATCATTTTCAAATATAATAAAACTTAAAATACGGATGTCCTTCCGCAAGCTACACTCGTAAGAGACTTGCGATTTTCTTTGCACTTTCTCCCAATAGCATCGTCCTATGATTACCATGCACCTCTTCTATTCTTACGGGTTGTATGCAAATCTGAAAAGAAGAAAAAAATAAAATATTCAACTTTTTAAATATGAATTCCATACAAATAGTGAGGAGGATTAAAATGGAATTTATTAATTTTTAATAAAGTACGTGTATACGCGATAAGTAGGTAGTAAATATTATACTGTAATTATATTATAGTGTAACTATACTAATGTTCTAATGATTGAGAAATTTTTTTTCATCAATTTTTCATTTTTGAATTAATTATTATGATACAATATTAAAATATATTTAATTAAAATTATATTAAAACATCAAAATAAAATTTAATTTAAAACTTGCTTAAGTTAATTTATAATGCTACAAAAAGGAACTTAATTATTGAAAATATTGAAGAACTTTAATAAAAAAGATGAGACTTACATTCGATAAACCATAATCCTTTTCTAGATGTAAGAAATTTTCTGCAGCCTTAATCAATGTGACCGGTCCTTTGATCTTTTTATTGATATTATAGGTTACAGCAGCCGCTAATTTTTTGAATAAAAGATATCCGGCTACTTTCAGATCATCTTGTACAAACGGCGTATTACCTATCGCTTCTATCATTTTATTAAACATCTCCACATCCGAATTACTTTGTTTCAAAATATCATATGCCTGAAATAAAACATTGTGAATTATGAAACTAATATCTATATTTTATATAATATTTCTCAATTTTATATACACACGCGCGCGCGCCCACACACACACACACACACACACACACACACACACACCCAGATAACTAAGTCTGTAGAAAACAGATTTTTTTAATGTCTGCTACACACAACAAAATAACAACAGAATTAGATGTACATAATATTGTTGACAGACTGCTAGAAAAAAAACGTTACAGAATCTGCAAGAGTCAGATAATGTCGACAGGATCTGCTCAGTTTCTGCCAACAATTTGCCTTCAATTTGCCTATCGACAGGCGATATTAACAGAACACAAGCCTAATGCGGACGCAGTTAATGGCAGACTGCCATCATTTTCTGCTCGAACCTGCTAACAGTCTGCTAGAAGACTGCAGACATTTTACTATCTGGGTAATAGATATATATATTAATATTTGGATAGTCTGATTTTATATCGTAAATTGCTAACGACTAATTGAGATTTAAAAAATGTACTGGATGTTCAATAATTATGACAATAATATGACATAATTCATTGTCAAATCCCAAAGAGATTAAAAAAAGGTATTAGTTGATTATAAATAAACGTCCACTCATTATGTACGTATTGCAAACAAATGTTAATAAATTAATAGTATTATAAATTATAATTATAATTATAATCTCATTTTTGTTTAACAAGACTCGATACATGCTTTAGATGTTTCTTATTGCTTGTGCTTCTCTCTCTCTCTCTATATATATATATCTTTATTTCTTATTTAAGATAGACGAAGATAAATATCATATGACAGATAGAATATTGTTATATGTATACCTACTTGAATAAAACTGACGTTCTTGTTGAATTGTATGATGAAATATGCCAGCGCTTTCATACAGCCATCAGAAGTAGTACTTTTTATTTCTTCTAGTTTACCAATCATATCACATTGCTGTCGTACGAATGCCACTGAACCATCGATAAGATATAGAATCACATTTTCCCCAACGGATTCCAATTGTAGAGTCATTTCAATGGCGACGCAAGTTCCGTACGAGTATGCTGCCAAATGATATGGTCCTTTTTTTTGAACTTTTCTAATAGTATTCACATAGAATTCAGCCAACTCTGAGATTGTTTCGTGAGGCGCTTGTTCAATGCTCTGTAAACCCCAACATGGCCTGTCAAGTTCGCTGGCCACATATTCTAATGGTTTAATAAGACCTTCGATACCATGGATAGTGAATAATATCGGTCCGTTGGAACTTTTTGTTTTCAAGGGAACAAGAGCCTCTTTAGGTAGCACTTCATTGCTCGGCCATTGCATCAGCATATCGAGTGACAGGTTTGAGTCCGTAACAGTGATTGCTTTCTCAGCAAAAGGTTGCTGGTCTTTCACTATCTCACCATTCGTCGAAGATAATTCTTGCAGTTTGGTGAAAGTTAAGACACGGATCTCTTGAGCTGACAACACGATGTCATAGTTTCTCTCGAGGGTCTGTTTTATCTCTGTGCCCATCAACGAGTCCATACCCAAGTCGGCCAAACTATTGTTGGGATTAATCGTATTAATTTCTTTTACGCCTAGGATATTAGCAATGGTTGCGATGAGGTCAGCCTTGTTGTCGTCATCTGGTTTAAGTTTTTCAGCTAACACCATGGATGCGAGCACCGGGTGCGGTTGTTGAAGGAATATATCTATTGTCGCGAGACAACTCGACATGTGTTGTGGTAGAGTACCATTCACTTCGGTATCATTATCTCCCATCATTTCTGAAAAGAAATAATATCATAAGAGAAACTGTGATTTGTGTGTGTGTGTGTGTGTGTGTGTGTGTGTGTGTGTGTGTGTGTGTGTGTGTGTGTGTGTGTGTCGTATAATAAATCTAGAACAAGTGTGCAAATATGCACCATCTATTTTATATGTGTCATTATTACTGTCTTATACAATAATATTTTTTATAAGAGACATAAAATAAAATAAAATTGACAAAATCAAAGAAAAGGCAAATTGAAAAGATTTGAAAGTAATTCATTCAAGAACAGCTATGTGATTGAGAGAAAGTTTAGATCATTTCGGAAAATTTCATGTATTACCGATAACTAAGCCAACGTCTCCGATAGCACCCCATTGAATGGCGAGACCAGGTAAGCCATTAGCTTGCCTTTCTTCCATTATTCTCTCCATGGCCGAATTTGCGAAACCATAGTTGGTTTGACCTATATTGCCGCGACCGCTCGATATAGATGAGAACACCACAAAGTAATCTAGCGATGGGCAAAGCTTCCTTGATACCGCATCTAAATTCCTTGTAACATTGACTTTAGGTAAAATGGATGCTTTTAAATCGGCTTCTTGCAAATTTTCAATCAGAGCATCACGTAGTACGGCTGCCAGATTAAATATACCGCCTACTGGAGCCAATTGGTTGCTTTCTTGAATTAAGCGTTGGGTACCCGATAATGTTGTAATATCCCCGGTGAAGATAACGATTTTTACGCCGTTTTCACGCCAACGACGCACGCACAGTGCCTGGTAACCGATGCGTATGCCTGAACGCGATACGAGAATAATGAATTTAGCGCCACGAGCGACCATCCAATTAGCCAGTTCTAGACCGAATCCACCGAGACCACCAACCAATACATACGATTTCTCCGGATTTATATAAGTACGCGGAATCGCGGCTACTGTCTTCGGTGTTGATAATGTACGCTTCTTTGGTTCCTCATCACGAATTTTCAGTAACACTTTGCCGATGTGCTTGCCTGTCGCCATGAATCTGAATCCTTGCTCGAGCTGTTGCTCTGAAAACACGGTCGATTGGAGAGGACGTACCGCGCCATTCTTGATTCCTTCCGAAACGAATTTTATCAGTTCTTTCTTTTCTACGCTATCTTCTCCAAATAGTCCATCCAACAATATACCATGGAAAGACGTATTTTTCAAAAACATTGACATCCCTACGCGACTGTCATTCGACAAATCGTACTTGCCGATTTCAAGAAAACGGCCACCAAACGCGAGACACCGAATGCCGGCTTGCAACTTTTCCTCTGCCAGTGAGTTTAGCACGACGTCGACTCCACGTCCTTGCGTCTCCGCACGTATTAGTTGTTCAAAACTCGTATCTCGAGAATTACCGATATGCCTGTCGTTCAACTGCGGAAAGATTTTCTTGAGATATTCTCTTTTTTCTAATGTGCCAACGGTAGTGAAGACGGTACAACCAGCATGTAAAGCAATGGCGATCGCTGCTTGACCAACACCGCCTGTACCAGCGTGGATTAACACACTTTCGCCTGCTTTCAATCGACCCCGTATAAACAGAGCATAGTAACTAGTTGCATAAGCGACAGGTATTGTTGCTGCCTGTTCCAAGGTCCATTTGTCGGGTACTTCCCAAAGGAAATCAAGATCCGCTAATACAGTAGTTGCTAATCCTTTAGCTTCAACTATGCCCATCACACGACGACCGTCAGCATCTCTCCCGGAAAATTCGAGTCCTAATATACATTCTTCCGTGGCCATATTCCTTGGAAGAGCGTCTGGTGGTAGTTTGCCACTCGCCAACATGATATCCCTGTATAATTTGTATAATTTATATTCATTTGTGTCATGACCTTTATTATCTAAATTACCAATAAACGATATACGTTGAAACTTACCTGAAGTTCAATGGAGCATAGTACACGCTGCAAAGTTTCATATTAGAAGAATTGTCGGGTCGATAATAACTCAATGGGCCTTCAATCCATCTCAAGCTGCTAAGGTCTCCCCTTGTCAGTGTGTTGACATATGCATGCTCCACCTGTAGAGAAGACACATTGTTCTGTTGATCTAATGGCAAATGTCGATAACTGCCCCATTGTCCTCCTTTTAACACATTGGTCATCAATCCTTTATCCAACTGTTCCATGTAAAACCGTGCAGATAAGTCAAACTTGGGAGCGTTCTTATCTTGGATGAAAACATAGCGTGCATTTGCACCACCTGCCTCGCGTCGTATACAAGTCATAAATCCAGCCAAGCCTATGAACAAAAGGTCACAAGACATTCTTTCGATCTGTTTATATTTTGATCCTTATATAGGATAATTAAAGATGTGAATTAAAAGTATGAAATAATTTTTCCTGTAATCTTACCAAGCGTTTCTTCGCCCTGGGATACAAGAAGCAGTTGTTGATCGTCGCTATCAGATTTCTTCAGTGCTGCTTTTACATTCTCCAGCCATGAGAGATTTTTCTCTGTGATTTGTATTATTATTGGTTCTTTTCTTTCTTCTCGTTTCTTCAGCAACAAGTAAGTCTTTCCTATGGGATCAATTTGTTTGCCGCTCAATGTTAAGTCAGTTTCCTTCAACGCGGTTTTCAAATCTAGATGCGTAGAGGTCTCCTCCAAAAGGATGAAACAGCCAGGTTTTAAGGCAGCCGCCAAATTTTTGAGAACAGTATAAGACTGATTGGACAAGATGTCCGCCGCTATGATAAGGTGTACATCTTGAGCGGGAAGTGCTTTGTTCACGTCTTGTATCACAACATTCATATTCATTTGACTTAAACTCGCCGTGTAATTATCAGTGGAAACTGCGATCACTTGTAAATCCATCTGAAACAAAGCGAAATAAACGCGATGTGATTTTATTCATTTTGAATTGATTGAAGAGACATCTTGAAAAAAAAGCAATCACAAATAGGAAATTATGATTGTTGATTATGTTTCTGACATATACATTTTAAAATTGTGCATATATAAATAATAAATGGATAGTATGTTTTAGCAGAACAAAAATATTTTTTTTTTTCAAATAACACTAATAATCATAGATATAAAATCCTTTGTAATTATTATTTTCTAAAGCTTCTGTTTAATTATTAATCTTGTAATAGTGTAATTTATTAAAATATGTAGAATGCTCTGAATATTTGTTGAAATGACTATTTGTCAGCAAAAGATATCCGTGTTTAGTTTCTGGAGATTTATTTCTATTCTACATATACTACACTAGAAATTTTTAATGAAAAAAATATTACATTTTGAGCGGGGACAGTTTATTATACTCCTGCGATACTTACAATAGGCAAGCCCAGTTCGCCTTGCAAAATATCGAGTATAATTGGTGCTAAGAGAGCTTCCGCAGCTCGTTCGCCTGCAACTTCCACAGTCTTCAATTTCAACGCCATCAGGTTCTCATGTATGATTTGCGAAAGTACAATGAGGGCATGCACTTTTCCTCTCGTTGGATCCTCTACCAGGCTATGCAAATTTTCATAAGGCACGAAAATGTATCGTTCGTGTTTAGGATCGGCTTGAGTCTGCTGTCGTCGAGGTGCCAAGGAAGATTTCAATCCTCTGAGCTCGATGCCACCCGATTGAATAATATCGATATTCTTGTAGTAATACACCGGCAATCCACCATCTTCTGGTAATTCTTTCACTAGTCGATTATGAAGAATGGGATCGATTGCAGCGTATTGGAGACGCGATGGTAAATACAGTAGCTTGTGGCTGATGGACAATACGCTGAACTGAAGCATAGTATCTATATACGGAATCCATTGATTGAACCAGTAAAGTTCGCCGGCAGTAGCATAATTATCGCAAAATTTGATTCCTTGGAATATATCGCGATACTCGTATCCACGTAGTCTTAGTTCCTTATAAATGTCCTTAGTGTTTAAAGGCAAAGTTTCCTCGTCAGTAGGCGGTATTGGTGGTGGTGGTAGTTTCAGTTGATTTTTCTCGATTGTCTCAGACGCATGGACATTTCCGCTAACGACGATAGCACCAGCCTCGCAGATCTCAAAGTCTCCCGTTCCCTCAAAGATGGTTATCGAAAATTTCACCGTTCCTTCCTTTGGCATGATGGTAGCTCGTTGAAAACGCACGTTCTCGAACACCACTGGCAATCGTTCAAAGTCGGTGCCTCGCAATTTCGCCAAAGTTTTCCACACCAATAGAATGTAGCCAGTGGCTGGGAAAAGGACTCGTCCATCTATTTGGTGTCCCGCTAAATATGCGTCTGTTTCTTTCGACAGATCTAGTTGGACGACGCACTCTCCAGAGTGGCCTGATATCTTTTTGAAAACAGCAACGTCCCACGCGGTAGAGTGATCCCACCTGACTACTGGTCCGATCATCGGTGTTCCACGACCTACAGGAAAACTAATTTGCGGATATAATTTGGAGATGTCAGGTTGCGCACCGGCCATGTACAGCTTGCCCACGTTAGATAGCAGAAAAGCCAGATTATCTGGATGATCCCGCTTATGGAGACCGATATTGGTCACCGTTGGTGGTAATGATCTGCGTAAGATTGCTTGTAGCAGGCAATGTGGCGCAATTTCGATTGTTATCGCATTTCCTGGGATATGCGCGATTGCTTCGTGGAAGAGTACAGGAGAGAGCAAATTGTTTACGTGATATGCAGACGAGCTAAACTTCGCGAGCGGACTGCTCAATGCGCTCTCCGGTACGGAACTAGAAATCCATCTGGGCGATCTCTGTTTCGGGTTTAGTATGATCTTATCAAGTGAAGCGCGTAACTTGGGTCCAGCTGAGGCTATGTATTTACTGTGGAAAGCGAAACCGGAACTTTTCACCATTTTGGCAAAGATATCTTTGCTTTTCAAGGTTTCTACGAACTTTTGCAGAGATGCCACTGGACCGGAAATAGTGACTGAATCGGCGGAGTTGTGACAAGCTGGAACGATATTGGATGGGCAAATTTTTTTCGTCTCCTCCCAGCTCAAACCAACTGCCGCCATGGCACCCGGTTCCAAATTGGACTCTACAATCGCTTTACCTCTACAGTAAGCCGCTAAGACAGTTTGCTCCGGTGTAAACGCGCCATCAGCATAAGCACAACCCAATTCTCCAACGGAATGTCCGACTATACCGTCTGGATGTATGCCTATCGATGTTAAAATGTCCACGAGAGCAACCTGCATAGCTGCAATAGATACAAAGGAATCCAACACGTTCTCATACGTATCATCCGTGGCGTTTATGATGATATTCATCAGGTCGATACCATGGGGCGCCAACGCATCTGCGCTTCGTCGTAAACTACGTTGAAAAGTTTCAATTCCGAATAGTTGACGAGCCATGCCCGGCCATTGCGTACCCATGCCGGAAAATACGAACCAAATGGGGCGTCTCTCGTTATAGTTTACTACTTCGTTCACTTCACGTGTGCCATCAACGTTAAGTATCTCATAGCCGCGAAAATGATGGCCAGGAATGTCATTATTGTGCATTACGTGTAAAAGCGAGAGAAACTCGTCGTCTTTATTATGCTCTTGTGCTCTATTTAGTAAGGTGTGCACAGCTTCTTCCGTTCGACCTGATACAGCAATCAATTTGGGCAACAGTTCGGTGATGTTCAATAGTGGTGATAATTTTGGTTTTGGATTGCTGCGGAGAATGACGTGCGCGTTCGCGCCGCCGAAGCCGAACGAATTGATGCCCACGAGACCACCGTTCCACGGTGTGGCCTTGTCGATCACTCGAATACGTCCCTCGTTTATGCCAGGAATGTTCGGATTTGGAATATTGAAGTGTAAATTTGCAGGTATTATGCCCGTTTCCATCGCGATCAACACCTTGGCGATTGAGCATAGTCCGCTGGCGGGTTCCGAGTGACCCATGTTGGATTTTACCGAGCCAATCAGCAAGGGAATTTTTCTGCCTTTGCAAAACAATTCGTCGACAGAATTGATCTCCTCTGGATCGCCTACTTTAGTACCAGTACCATGCGTCTCCACGTAACTCACGTCTGCGGGATTAATCCCCGCTTCATTGTAGATCTCACGCAACAATCGATTCTGCATTTCACCATTGGGATACGTGATACCCTGAGATTTATAGCCATCGGTGTTTGTTTTCGTGTGAATCACCGTAGCATATACTCTGCGCGCATCCTTTGCTTTTTGCAAATATATCGCCACTACCGCTTCGGATCTTACATAACCGTTACCCGAAACGTCGAATGATTTGCACTTGCCATCTTGAGAAAGCATATTCAGTCTGTGAAATTGAAGCGAAGCCTCCGGTCTTAATACGAGATTCAGTCCACCGACGATTGCAGCATCGCATTCGCCGGCGCGCATTGCAGTAACTGCCTGATGTATGCCATACATTGCTGAGGAACAAGCCGTGTCCATCGCGTAACTAGGTCCATTGAAGTCAAAAGAGTAAGAGACTCTGTTGGCGAACATCGATTTGGAACACCCGAGCAATCCATATCCTGCAAGCAAATACAATCGGCTTAATCTCAGCAGATACCGTATAATTTTCTCTCGCCATAACAAATACTTGTTAAGTAGGAAAATATAAACAACGATTTCGTACACGTCCATATTATAGTCATTTTCTTATCTTTAGATAAATTCTTGGATTATAATAATTTTTTTTAGTTTTTATGAAATTTAAACTGGAACTTGAGCGAACCTATTGTTCGCGGTAGATAGTAAAAATTAAAATACATAATTGGTAAGATATTCAGCACAATTTTTCATAATATACAAACCGTTTATATCATCCGTGTTTCTCATCCAAAACTCATCTGATTCTGAAGAAGAGACACCAATAAATACACCAGTGCGCGATCCTTTTATGGTTGAGGGATTGACGCCAGCGTCAACTATCGCCTCGTACGTGACTTCTAACAGCATGCGAAGCTGCGGGTCCATTACGTGTGCCTGCTTAGGATGTACTCCGAAAAAAGAAGCGTCAAAGCTTCTGAGGTCCTTGATCTTGGCACTTCTATCCGGTAGTCCATGGAGACCCGATGGCCAACGACGTTCGTCATCAGTGACCATATCTATTCCTTTCATCAGATTCTCCTTAAACTCTTCGATATTAGACGACTCGGGCAGACGACCTGAAAAAACATTCATCCAGTCAATGCGTTACGCTCTCATAACGATCTGCCTAGTCGTGCCGTGATTCGCTTAATCGTGCAACCGACATTTACCTGATATGCCCGTAATGACGATGTCGCTATCAACGGAATACGATACTCCATTTCCGATCACGGACTCTCGCGTCATTGGACTGTTGACACTTTCAAACTGAGCAGGCATCTTGCCGAAGATTCAAACTTTTCTCCCTCTGGATTCCTATCTGCAAAGATAGAATTAGTCAATTTGAGTTGTTAGGTTTTTCAATAAATCTAATTGATCTACAGCGTAGAACATATTTAAAGTATATTTAGACAAACGATAAATCTTTTTCAGTATCTTACTTAAGAAATAAGAATATATCATAAGAACATGTATAAAAGTCATTAGAGAAAATATTTTTTTCTACTTAAAAAAAAAACTTTTCTTAATTATCTTAATCTGATTTGTCATTAATTTTGATTGCTTTTTCTCAGATTTAAGAGAAGACGTTGAAATCAACAATTTTACAATTAAATTTACAAAATAAATAAATTTATCGACAAATATATTTCAACAGAATTTTTATGTTATTCCAATCCTAGAAAATAAATGTAGGAATCATTTACGTTTATCTGTCACGCCCTGGAATCTCGTTTAACCGTCTCTTTGAGATGGCTGAACACGAGGCGATTACTACACGCGATTATCTTCAATTGACATATAAAATACTTAATTGAGTAATCTCAATAGAGTTTCTGGATAAATCAACTTTGCTTGACAAATGTTCGTAGAATCGTCGCTCTTTTTCGAAAAATCAATTTTCTTCCTCAAAAAGTTATTTATAGTTCGTGTATATTATTGCACTCATGTCTAGTTAGTAGTTGAAGATACATTATTGCAATAATAGGATTATTGCAAATATAGGAATGGTCTATTTCATTTTCAAATATTGAAGTGCCATGTACCTTGTAAGTCGTATTTCGACATATTACATAAATTATTTACATTTACGATAATATTACTTTTTTTATTATTTCTAGACAAAATCATGCAAAACAGATCAACGTATCTCGAATAAAGTATAAAAATATTTAGCCAGACGTTTACGAAAATTTATCTCAAACGTGCCTCTTCGAATTATTCCGATAAGAAGAATTATAATATACCATACATACGATACGATATTAACGATGGTTATGATATTTGTTATATCACATACTCCGGAATGTGTTCTGTCGATACAACATGTAGTTTGAGAAATCAGCAAATGTCACGCGTACGTATTTTATGAACACTTTTTTAACTTCTTAATTGCAAGCTTGTTTTTCAGCAAATATTTCTCATCTCATATACTTAGCTGCTTCAGCGTCATACTTATATTCCGATACGTGAGACTATCCGTCTGTAAATACGTTAAGTTTACAGCCAATCCGTTGTCTAGGAATTCGTATCGAACTCACGATAAGATTCGGTTTATCCGCACACTATCATGCGACATTGAATACTCTTCAACTTCAAGCCCTAAAAACGACATTCTGGAAAAAACGGCTATTTAACTGCATCAATTTGGAATTTTAAAATGTCCCTTTTTCTACATTAAACTTACGCAACTTTTGCAATACAGTTACAGAACAAAATAAAAAATAAACTTGCATTTTCATTCCTATATTTTTTAATTATTTCAGTAAAAAATAGTGGTTACGTCACTATTAACTTCTAATTAAGTTTACACTTAGCATTATTCATGAAAAAAAGTAAAAACATATCATAAAAATAATGTAATTCAGTTGTTAATTATAGTTGCTTGAGTTTTTTTACCAAGTTAGTCTAACATTCTTAGAATGAGTTCTCAGAAGATTCATCATTTCCATCAGACCTTCTGTATTAATTAACACTTTAAAATGTTTATTTTCAATATCGATAGATTACGTCTTTCTGATTTTATTACTTTATCTTCTGATTATACTCGATTTTTATTGCTATTTTGAATCAATCAAAATAATGAAATTACGAATAAGACAATAAGAAAGCAAAAATTTGTTCGTTTGTGCCGTAATATGTTAATTTAATAAGTTCAAGTCGGAAGGTCGATTGCATTATCACGTTGTCGCGATGTGGACGTCTGGCGAACGCGCATATAATCGCGAATTCAATTCAATTCAATTCAATCCGATTCAATTTTCTTTGTCGCGATTATTATGCGTATGTTATGTCGCGTGTCTACTAATTAAACGTTCGTGACGCGCCGGTATGTGAGTATCTAAAGACAATGGGGGTTTCCGAGAGTTCCAGCTATCTTCTGAAACAGTATTCCACTTCTAGATGCGAGTGAACATAACACTCGATCTTGAAAATATACCGTCACTGTGTATTATAACGCGTCAACGAGCATCGCGCGAGTCTCGTAAAAGAACAGGTAAATAAGTATCTACCATTCACGCATTTGTTATATTTTACGCAATAATTACTCTTTTTCATCTTAAAATAAAAATTCATATTGAAAGAGATAAATTTAAATTTTTCGAGACATTACTATGACAAACTTGTTTGAGAAATATATTTTATAATTTAAAAAGACGAATAACATGATTACCATATACATATGACGTATATATACATGTACACATAGTTTTTTTTTTAAATTCATCTTCAATCAAACCTACATTCGTTAATAAGGTGACTCTGTCTCATTCTTATCGGAATTATAAGTATTTAAACTGAATTTTCAAGGTCACGCAGTTCGATAAGAAATTGTGACAAGTACCGGCTTTTTATCGCACTTGCCTTACACTTGATATTAACTTGACATTATTCGCACGAGCTCTTCTCGAACACTTCTGTAATGATATAAAATGATAAATACTCAATTTTTTCAGACACGAATATAAATATAATTTGTAGTATATTGTGCTAAGTATATCTTATTACATAAGTAATATTTTGTGTGGGTGTGGGTGTGTGTGTGTGTGTGTGTGTGTGTGTGTGTGTGTGAGAGAGAGAGAGATAAATTATGAACAGCGAATTGCTAAGCGATATGATATTATCTTAATTTGTATTCAATATTTGATAATCCAATATTATCAAATTTGTTCTTTCCAAATTG
Source organism: Acromyrmex echinatior (assembly GCF_024713525.1). Lineage (NCBI taxonomy): Eukaryota > Metazoa > Arthropoda > Insecta > Hymenoptera > Formicidae > Acromyrmex > Acromyrmex echinatior. The sequence continues at coordinate 13,368,333 of NC_141853.1, read as the reverse complement.
ATATTAAAAATGTGTTGCACAAATATTATTTTTCACATATTGTTAATTGATTTTTAAAAATATATTGTTAATTAAAAATATATTAATCGATGCGCATACTCTATACCGCGTTACGTTATTGAGCAAAAAATCGAAAGACGATATATATAAACATTTCTATTATATCTTATATTTCTTGAAGAAATTCAAATGCTACTAATAAACATTAAAATATACTAACAATTTTGTTTTTGTATTTCAATCGGAGCTGCAACTTTAATACTTTTAAATGAGTTTTTTTACATGTCAATATTATCATTGTAAATGATAAATTTGAAAGTCATATGTAACTTTCATGTTAATTGAGGTATATTATGGAACTAATTGTATATACAGTCAGAGGTCAATTATCGCGCTTCTTTATCTCATCATACTAATCATCATTCGGTTAATTGATCAATCATTTAAGCTTAGAGTCACGTTCGGCACTCCTTACGCCCACGCATCCGCAACAGGTGCGTGTGATTGTAATTAGTAATTAAGGAATATCAGTAATTCTTGGAACGAGAAAAAAAAAGTGCAATACATAAGTACATCGTATAAACGAAAATCAGAATCTCTCGATTTTAAATAAAGATTTTTGATAAACGTAATTTTTCTAACTGAATACAAAAATATTTCAAATTTTAATTGTATCAACTTGAACACTGCTAAAAACAAAAAAATCTTTTATTTAAGTTTTATCATTTTTGCCAGGCTAGTGAAGGCTTTTTACTGTTTTCAGTTCGATATTTTCTTCGTATGTTTACAGCCTTCCGCTATTCTCGTTATATTTGTAATCATTTGTAAGCAAATTCACAAGTACACATTTGACATTATACTTGCTAAAGCTATATATTATGACGCAATACAAGTACAAACGTAACATCGTTTATCCGTAACGTTGAGTTTCCAAGTATAAAAAACGAAAGTAGCGTCCAAATGATCTCTATAATACGTACGAATATTCGCTACTCTTTATATTATTCATACAAGCATTGTACAAGTATAAATATAAAGTAAAACCAAATGCATGTGTTTGTTTTACTCTCTTTATACCATATTAGATACCACGCATTAGAATGTTTCATTAGATGCTCGATACAATAATATAGTCGGTTATTTTTGTTTTATTTTGCGTTTCGAGTAGTTTTTTTAGTCATTTTACATTTTGTTGTCACTATTTACATATATTAAACATTATTCTATATACATATGTATTACATGTATACATAAGCAGTTATTAGCATTTGATAAGTGCCTCATGTCATTCAACATAATATGGTAAAATATCTTCATCATCTCTAAGAAAGATCGTAATCCATTCTTGCATAATATTGATTATGCTTTATCATGAGATAATTTTTGTTTTACATAGAATTTAATTTTCTATTTAATCACGTATGGTTCAAAAAATGAATCTCGGAAGGATTATGATTATTTATATGATACGATTCTGTCGTGGAAAATTTTGGAAAACCTTGGACGTAATTTCTTGCGAAAATCTCTTTGAAATACTTGATTATAAAAAATGATTCTTTAATCGAATATTTCTTTTTTTACACGGAGAATCTCTCAAATACTTATGTCTCGTTTATATATCTTTCGCTAATATTTCACTATTGAAATTTAAACTTTAAACTAGGCAAAATTCCGATTCCTTTTCGGAGTGTTACCACATTTTTATCCGATTGATGTTTCTTCGTACATTAATAACCGTAAAAATAAAAGATTATTAAATCTAATAACAGACTCACGGCACAAAATTAAGAGACAGAGACACTTGTGAATTATGAAATTCTTCCTTTACACAAGTAAACGATTATTTGAACTTGAAAAAAACTTGAAAAAAAATTTGCTAGAGTGAACTGTGTTGAGAGAACATTTGTCGTGTATTACATACAATCAATTATATTTGTATAAGTAAAAAAAAACCTATGAAACTATTCGATAATGAATCCAATGTTCTTTTAACATAATTTCTGAAATTGTATCCGATGTGTTTTTTTTTTTACAAATGTCGCACATAGCTGAAAGAAAATGTAGGTATTATTTAATAAATTTTGACGAACTGTACAATGCGTTTGCATGCTTTGGAACGGATGTCGGCGGCAACATCTCTCCTGGCCGGAAGCGGAAGCGGACGAGGTATCGATCGCGCGGAGCGGCGACTCACCTGACTCACGCTCACTCTCTCGTGTACGAACAATCCCCCCGGAAAAAGTTGGAGCAGAGCGTTCCTAATTGCAGTTTTTCGAATGACTGCCGCGCACGGGTTACTCGGGTTACGGGTGTTCTCTTCCTCGCAGAACCTCGCTTCGTTCAGCTTTCACCTCGGGCTGAGTGTGGCGCGAGTGACTCGCTCTCCAGAGAGACAATCGGCAAGTCGGGCGTACTGAGAACTGACTACCATCTAGCTCACACCAGCATCTTATTATTGAATCGCACTGTCTCTGTGGTCTGACATCAGACCATGTGGCAACGACCAATCGGAGCACGGTTTCAGCGAGCGCATGCGCGTCCACCACCCGGTGTGCCGCATCCGCGCGCGCGACTGACGACCACGACCACGACCAAGACGACGATGACGATCACGAGATCGCACGACGACCTGGACCGGACGACCAGCGAAAAAAGCAAAAAGGCGCGCGCGGCGCGTCCCTTCTAATTTTCTGTCACGAGCAAGAAAAAGCACGTCGTGATCGCGACGTCACCCACCGACGTCACCCAGCCCTTCACCCGCCGCCGGTTTTTACTTGACGCGAGGATCGTCAGATTTCGCGAGGCACGCGTCTGTCACATGCCGTACCGTCACCGCGCCGCGCCGTCGTCAATCTCCACTCTTCTTTCGTTTCGTACGATCGTACGAGTTACGACGCCAACGACGACGGAGTTATCGGAGAACGATAGCGTTACCGGCGTGTTGACCGTTTCGCAGATACACGTGAAAGAATCGATACTTGCCACTAATAATATTTTTGATGATGCGCAATATCTATATGATTTTATATATGTTCAACTATTTTAAAAAGCGCGCACGCGTAATATGCATGGTAAAAAAATCGATAATAAAAGTATTCATCTTCGTCCAGTTGCTTTATAAAAAGAGTAAATCGCGTTCGGAGGCGTTTCATACTTAAGATTATTCTATATAAATAGATGTTTTAAGATGCTAATACCATTCTGTATTGTCTTATAAAATGGTACATGTAAGAGATGTATGATCAGAAATAAAAAAAAATCTATATGAATACCGGTCTACATGTGGCTTTTGATAAATTCGAATAAATATATATTTTCAGTTCTTTTTTACAATTATTTTTTGCTCGTTTTATGATCTTGACGTATCGTCGTTTATTTAAGCACACGTAAGCCTTATTATTTATTTATGTTTATCGAAGCTACATTTTAATGAAAATGTACGAGCTGTGTCAAAAGTTAAATTGTAAGAGTGCAAATAAACAAGCGAGTGATGTGCTATAATCTAAAGAGAAGTTTACTTTATTTTTATATATATTTTTATATAGTTCAAACTTAATCAAAATTTTGTAATTAATCAATTGCGGACGTAAACGTCGAAATAAAAACAATTCCGAATTATAAAAATTATAGAAATTCATTAAGGTCTTGACTGTACAACGTTAGCTAAAAGTATCCATCAAAACAGCTAAAAAAAGCTAAAATTAGTAAAACATTGATATAAATGCGCCTGAAAATATAAAAAAAAAATTATTTGGTTTTTGATGGTTTATATAATGTATTGCCATATTTTGTCACAGTTTTAGGTATAAACAATTTTTAATGATAAATGGATTTAAATAAACTTTTATACGCATGAATATTTATTAAAATTTCATTAGTATGTATAGAAAATGGACGTAATTTCTAATGAATATTTCCGCATCAATTTTGCAAATAAGTGCTATGAAAAACAATTCTTCGAAAGAAGAAATTTTTATATTTTTTGTAATGCTTTTATGTTAACTACTCGTGTGTTTTTGTCTTGTATGTTTAATAAAACATTGCATCACCTGATGGAGTATAAGAGAAACGTTTCTGTCGATTTCGTCAGCTGATCGTTGTCAAATTCGTGAATTAACGCTGATATAAAAGCGGATAGTTGGGCTAAGTAAGTTTTCATTTAACTGAGTTTTCAACTCGTAAGTTAACGTTCGCGAGAAGTATACGGTGTAACACAATCATAGTTTTCAAAGTCCGAAATCTTTACTTCACAGTCTTGTCGCTTTACCCACGAATAATTGATTTTGTATGTAAGAACTTTTGGGTGGATGAAATTAAATTAAATACGAAAATTTCTAGTATTTCTCTTATATCTCAATTATTGAAAAGATTTAAATCTATGATATAAATTTAAAAAAAAAAAAAGATTTTGGCAAATTTTCTAGCAAATATTTTTCTTCTTAATTAACACCAGCAAATTTTTATGCATGAATATGTATAAATATGTATAAACATATGTATAAATATTTGCAAACATGTATAATCATGTATGAAATATGTCCATACATGTTCATACATCCCTCTCTTTCTTTTGTAAAATTACTTTTTAATGTAATAGAAATAATAATAACGTGAAAACATAAAAAATAATTAAAAGGGTAATTTTCATAATATTTGTTTTAGAAAAAAATTAAATTTGAATAAATGTAAAAAATTATTTATTTATAATTATGTATAAAATTATGCATAATTATATATGAGTAATTTTTTTTACATTTTTCCAAACTTTTTTCTGAAACGAAATGCGAAAATTATCCCTTTGATTATTTTTAATGTTTTCACATTACTATTATTATTTCTATTACACTAAAAAGCAATTTTATAAAAGAAACAAGGATGTATGAATATGTATAAATATCTTATATATAATAATACATGTTTATGTATTATTTATACATATATTTATACATATTTATACATTCATGCATGAATAATTTTTTATCGGGTTGTAACAAAAATATTCAATAAATTATTAAAAGCATATCATAAAATATACACGCGTTATACGATACAAGGTTAAAAATATATGCTCCTTATCTTTCCGCACATATTGGTAATACATCGATAATATAATTTTTTGGTACTAGTTTTGATGAAAAAAAATTTTACGGTCAGTATCTAACTTTCAAAGAAAATCTGAGAAGAAGGATGCAAGAAATACTCGTGATAATTAATAATTCTGAAGAGCAGTGCATAAAGCACGTATTCACTGTAAAACTTGAGGACATACATTACATTTGACGGCTCTACTTGAGCATTTAATTAAATCTTTTCAAAAACCATTTGTTAGACTTATTATTGAGTCATTTAACTTATTATTTAGATTACAAAATTTTCATGTTTCTTAATTATATATATTAAAAATACATAATAAAATATCAATATATAGAGTGCTCTATAAATGCTGAATGATATTAGATCGGCACAAAAGTTCTTGCCGATGCGGATAAATGTCTGTATACAGGCCTTAGTTTGATTTTATAGACAGAAAAGTTTATATTATGTTTTTGTAAGTTGGCATCTTTGCATTAACATTTATGCATGATAAACTAACTGATAACTATAAATTGTAACATAATCTTACATTTATTACGATTAAAAATGGAGCCGGATAAAGAGCATATTCGCCACTGTTTTTTGTTTTGTTTCCATCAAAAGAAAACTGCTGCTGATGCACACAGAATTATTTGTGAGATATATGATGAAAATGTTATAACCATTAGAACGTGCACAAATTGGTTTATACGATTTAAAAGCGGTGATTTCAATATCAGCGAAAAACGCTCCGGAAATCCTGTTGTGGAAAAAGATGAATTGCAAAAGATGCTTAATGAAGATTCAGTCTAATCGTGTGAGATTGCATTGCAACTAAAAGTTGATCATTCATCAATTGTTCCCTATTATTTAAATGCAATGGGAAAAGTCCAGAAGTATGGAAAGTGGCACATAAATTATCCGAATGCGCAATTGGCAATCGGTACGTCTGCCTTTTATTGCTTGCTAAAGAAAAAAAGAAAAGTTTTCTATGGCGTATTGTAATTGGAGGAGAATAATGGATATTTTTCGATTATCCTAAAAGGCAAAAACATCGGTGGAGCCCGGCTAATCAATATCATCAATGCCACTACGCAATATCCACGGTCGTAAGGTTCTGCTGTGTATCTGGTGGGATCAAGAAGATGTACTCTTCTTTGAGTTGTTGCCATCGGAGCAAACCATTACGGGACACTGCTACAGCAAGCAACTAAGGCAACTGTACAGAGAATTAATTAAAAAACGACCACAAATAGTTAGCAACCGTCGCAAGATCATCCTGCTGCATGACAGTGCCAGGCCACATGTTGCTAAGGAGACCAAGGAAGCATTGTTGAAGTTGGAATGGGAAGTTCTTCCGCATTCAGCTTACTTTTACTTCACCAGACATTGCCTCTTCAAATTATAATCTATTCAGATCAATACAGCACGGCTTATTTGGTGAGCACTTCTCAAATGTCGAAGATGTATGATCAATGGGTCAATCAAAATACGATTCCTTTTTTCGACGTGATATTTGCATATTGCCAGAAAGATGGGAAAAAAATAGAAAATACTTTGATTAATATATAATGTGTCAATTTTTTTATTGTAATAAAAAAATATTAACAAGAATTTAATATACAAATATCAACAAGAATTTTTCTACCGACTTAAGGGGGTATAACACCTTTGCGGCTTCAAAAAATAAAAAAAATTTTTTATTGGCTTAAATGATACTTTAAGATGTCTAGAATATGATCCCATTAACGCCTAAGCGATCTTGAATTTATTTCACGTCGAAAACAGCTATGCTTGTGTGTTACCTCTAGCGCGGGAAGAGGGCCTCACCGAGCTCGCTGCCTTTCTCTTGTGTTTGTCAAGTATTTCAGGATGAAGTTTTCAAAGCAGTCAAGCCTATCTACGAAGAATTAAGTTCTGACGATTTATTATCCCGCTGTCTTGGCGGGTATATTCAAAATAACAACGAGAGCTTCAACTCTGTGCTGTGGTCTATAGCGCCGAAAGGGGTCCACAGCAGCAAGGCGATCGTTGATATTGCTGCAAATTTTGCTGTTTGCAATTTCAACGATGGCCTAAAAAGTGTATTGGAAATTATGCAAGTTCTTAACTTAACGATCGGTACCACCTGCTACAACTTTTGCATAAAAACCGATGAACGGCGGATCCGCGCAGCCGAGCGCGCCATGACTGCGGAAGCTAAAGCAGCTCGGAGACTTGACATGTCCAATAAAAAGCCAAAGATGATGAGGACCTTAATTTGGAAGGACAATTATACGGGCCAGGCATTGCCGATTAAGGTAATAAGCTAATAATTGCAAGATTTCTCGTACCAAAACTTAAAACGCGTTTTCTGAAAAACACTATTTTTCAAGCTGGTGTACATCACAACGCCCAACAATTTTTATCCGATCGACAAAAATCAAATATCTTTATACTCAGCATGGGTGCCTTTATGGTACTACCTAGTCTTTTTTAAAAAGAATCACTAGATTTTTTTTGGCAATCGATTTTATGTCAGATTTTTAGGCGAAAATTCGATTTTTTTTTTCAAAGTCGCGCCATTTTCTCAAAAATTGATATTTTTTTTAATCCACCGGTACTACCTTAGCCAAACTATCACAGATTAAGAACCAATTTGTATTTTTGCTTTAGGTCACTCCAGTCAGCCACAATCGTGTACATCAGCAAGACATACGCGACGCTAGCGGCCTCTTTTGACGGCGTTTATTTTATAAACCATGATGATTTTTCAAAAACAAAAAATATGTTCAGTGTCTTTAATATGTAAATAAAAAAGCCCAAAGACCCGATTTTGAATTGCGCACTTCTTTGTATGTAAAAAAAAAAAATCTTGAAAATGAGATCGATTTTGGCCGTAAAAGGTGTTATACCCCCTTAATAAAAGAAAGAATTCCTATGAAATTTTCATTGAGCTTTTTGGGACATAATTTGGGACGATTTGAGCTATTATCTCGAAAGATAATTTTAAAATGGCTTCTTAATTAGACTCTAAAATCAGTTTTTTAAATTAGTTCACGAATTTGTGATTAAAATTAAGATCGCTTGCTTGATTAAAATTAAATACGCGATTATCTTGCTTTAGGAATAAGACATGTCTAAACGTACAACACAAATTCACGTGATTTATGTAATAATTTTGTGAAAAACAGAAAAAAAAAACTATGATATATTACTCGAGAAATTTAAAATTATGTAAATAAAATGTGTTTTATCGTTTGCGTTACATAAATATTAGAAGTGATAATTATTATATATGTTTGTGAGCATAAACTGTTGAATCATTGCTATATAATGTATGTATATATTAGGTGTTGGAATTAATTCATAGCGTTTTTTAATGAAAGAATGTTATTTATTTCACATGAGCATTAAAAAATACATTAATGAAAGTACTTCCCATCACTTGTAAAACGCTACGAATTAATTCCAACACCTAATATATATATATAGCATTTTTTATATTTCATTTTAAATGAGACGTCACGGAAATGTGATAAAATAATTAAAAAATAATAAAAAATCTCAGAAGTATTCCATAAAATTTTCTGTAGAAATTGCAGTTTAATTCTTTATGTTTCACAATTAGCAGTGTGATAAATAAATGTTTATTTATATATTCAAGACTGTTTGGACTGCAAGGATTTACATATTCAACACTTTTGTTGATATGTTAGTTTCTTAAAATCTATGGAACATATTCTTACATTTAATTAAAAACAATTTCGTCTGAAAGTCATTTCATTCTTACACAGAAATTTGTAATATATACAAGAAGAAACAAATTATAATTTATTAAAAAGATTTTTAATATTCATGACAAAAACTTTCGTCTTGTAATATCTTATATAAGATCGCATCTTTCTTCATTCATTTGTTTTAATCATTCAGTATTGGTAATTTAACAAGTATTACAAAATATGATAAAAATACATACATACAGGGTGAAAAATTTCAAACGGGAATATCTCGGAAAATATGAAAAATATGATAAAATGTTTCAGACAAAAATTGCATGATTTAGAGAAGGCCACATTTTAGTCATATTGTCTTTCTTCTAGATGGAGGTGCCAAAAAAATATAAAAGTTGTCTCTATTTTTTTTAATTTAATTGTATAATTTATTTTATACGATGTGATATTCCTTTAATTATTCTGCATATAAAAGTATTAAGATAGTGATATCAAAAAATCAAGTTTATGAAATATTTTATATTTTATTCCGACACATAATTGACATAAAATATTAAATAACTCATAAACTATTAATTTTTTGTTTATAATTAAGCTCATTTCATATTAAAATCCAAAGTTAAATTTTTCTATTTCCACATTTTACTTAACAAAAGAGCAGATCATTCAAAAGACATATATACTACAATTATTGGAAGTTATTTCTATTTATAATTCTATTTTAGACTTCCAATTAGCAGACACATTAAGAAATAATATGATCGATAAGTATTGAAATACAATCGTTTATTCAAATATAAAAGACCTATGTTTTTTTATAGTCGGAACAAGATAAATTAAGATATATAAAATAAGCATTGGGATAATATACATACCGGAAGTGTAGGTATTTATTGTAGCATTATTTTAATCATTATTTTTTAAATTAAGTATCTCGAGAAAGCTTACTTTCTCTAGAATCACTTTTATGATTAGAAAAAGCAAAATGAAATTTTATTAAGTAATTTGAAATGAAATTCTTGAGAAATTTTTTCGACCTCTCTCTCTCTCTCTCTCTCTCTCTCTCTCTCTCTCTCTCTCTTCTCTTCTTCTCTCCTCTCTCCTGCGATAATTTGCCAAAATAATAATAAAATCTGGATTAAAACGATAGTCAAATTCCAACGTGTCCATCGAAGAAAGTGTCCGAGATAACTAACCATCACGCTTAACGAGACCTTTGTGGCATCATCCAAAGGCAAGCATCCTGTTTAGCACCATAGATGAGTGATACAGATCACATTGTGAGTGACGACGATACGAATTGCAGTTGCTCTAATCAAAATCGACATTGATATCGACAAGGAAATGTTGTGTCGTGACAGACATATACGCTATTGAGATAATCGATTATTCGGCATGCAGTCTCGTGTACTTTGTCACGCAATGTATCACGTGGAAGCGATTACGAAAATGAAATCATACAGACGATTCACACGGACAAGTCGTGATCCAGTCTATTTCAAAAATTATTATCTATAAATGTTGTACGATAAATAAAAACACTATATAAACACTATATAATATACACTCATATGATATATAAAAAGACAAGGGTGCTCTATAGAAAAACATATGATAGTTCCTATATAGAGAAGCAATGTTTGTTTTATAAATTTATTCTAAACACAATGCGAGGCAACAGCGGTAAGAATGTTATAGAAATAAGCGATATATAATTGTCGCCTCCCGTTGCACAATGTCGCGAAAGAAATAAAAAATGCTAACCAATCGTATATTTTTGTATATAGGGTGTCCCGTAAGTTTTGGCCAATTGTTTTTGTATAAATACAGCGGACTAAACTGAGTCGAAAAGCCCTCTACCATTTTACAATTTTCGCAATGGTTAACGAGATATTAATTACTAAAAGTCACTATATCTTCAATCATTTTTTATTCTAATACTATCTCAAATACTATCAACTTCACAAAAAATCTGCAAGAGACAAAAATCATTTATTTTCCTCTTATAAAACTCTGAAGCCTAAACACGATAGGCAACAGTGATAGCGATTTCTCTGCTCCTATCGCTATCGTTATCGCTATCGCTGTTGCCTTATTGTTAGTGTTTAGGGCTTTACACTATTGCGTTTTATAGAACAACAATATGTTTTTTGTGCAAAGTTTTTTTTTAAAAAAGTTTGTTTTATAGCTGTATTTCTAGATTGACATATATATATCGGTTATTTGTTATTTCAAAAAATGCAATCAAAAATGGCGTAATAGTCTGGTGACTCTTTGACCTGTGACATAAAAGCAACGATCATGTGTTCGCGTACGATTTAATTCGTCAGATAGATAGATATGTTTCGTGAGAGTATGGCGTACGCGAAATAAGCAATCTCATCGATTCGATTTCAGATGAAATATTTATCGTCTATATATCATATAATATTTAATTAATATTAGGTACCAATAATAAAAATAATAATAGTAAAATAATTTCAAAAAAAGAGGCTATAAAGAATCAAATTTTTAATATCAGTTATTATTTATATTAAATCTATTTTTAATAGATGACTTTATTGCTTCCTATATAATACAGATCGAACAAAAGCGATATCGCTTCGCATAAAATATTAATTTTAATTAATTTTAATTAATTTTAATATTTTAGATAGCAAAAAATCTGTAAGTTATATGAGCACGATTAGAAATAAATAAAAATAGCATACTGAAATTTCTTATTTATTTATCTCTACCTCAGTGACTTTTATTATGGTCGTTTATTATATGGATCTTTTAAAGTCATCATCGATAATATATCGTATACAAAGTGGATTCTTCACATGGAAGAGGGTTCATATTACCCACTATTTTTCTCTTTTTTTCTTTTTCTGGGATTCATTTGCTTCATTTAACTTTTCTATTTCTAATTCCAAAGCTCTTTGCTTTCGTCGACATGTAGGCGTTTTGGAGAACCAGGCTGTAATATATTAAAGTTCAAGTTTAAACCTGCTAAAAGTTCGATACCTGTCATACGCTATTACGCATTATCACAAACCTAAAAACGCATCTTCCTCTTCGCGATACACTGGATCCTTGAAACTCAATGCATTCACCAATTCCACGTGAGTCAAAGGATGAGTTCGTAATTGTACCATTCGCTTCGTAGTCATTACCTGCATCATAATAGAATAATAAAAGAACGTTAAATTAAAAATAATATTGTAAGTACTGATAATATTGACATTTGTAATGTAAATTATCGACCTCATTGATTGTTGCTAAAATAGTTCCTATCGTGAAACCGTCGCACGCTTTGGCCATAGCTGACGTATCAAATTGTCGGCTAATACCTGAATACTAAAAATTAAAATTTTTACATGTAAAAATAAATTACTAATTATGTCAATACAAACTCATTTGACGAAATGATTGTTTAGCGTAAAAAATTAAGAGATTGGGCGATTATTATTAAATGAATTAATAGATGAATAAATTAAAGATTATATAACGTGATTCTTTAAATATGTAATTCATTAAATATGAATTCGAACACACTTTGTACAACTCACTTTATATAATAAATCTTTCCATATAAAAGACACAGTGCCGTAATCTGGTCTAGGAATATAAATAACTTTATCATAAGTTTGATATAAGAGTTTTGGATCACCGTCCCAAGGCTTATTAGATGTTCCAATAAACAAAACTCTGTCTTCATTCGTGATGTTCTTCATTAATTTTGGCAAATCTTTTCTCAAACGTTTCGGATCGGTTTTATCAGTTTTTGCTACTTTTTTTATAAATGGCTTTTCCGCATTGTCCATGAAGATCACTGATGGCTGTAATAATCGCGATACCTTCGAAAGTAGAGACTTACTTAGTATTCATAATACTTATTCAATTATCGATAAAATTGATTGCTTATCATGATCAAACTTATCATAATTATATTTTAACTCTTTCTGAGAACCGAATATCAACATTGAAACTGAAATATGTAATCGTAAGCAATTTTATCATTTACAAAAAAATGTACTCAAGTTCCTTCCTTTCCTCTCCTGATTTTGATCTCCTGAGTTTTTTTTATAAATACTACAATTCTATAAGTATAAGATAATTTTCGAAAACTGAATAATTGTATACATATACTCATTGACAAGATTTGTATCATAAAAGTTAAACATAAAGCCTCGGTGGTCTTCGGACGCTCGTACGGAATATACGTACAAGAGATCCGGATTCAAGTCCCGGTAATATTTTTCGCAATAAATTTATTTAAGATTTTTACAGCATTAATATCCTTATAATGTGATAGGAGAAGATTGAGAATTGAAGATTGAGAATTTGCTTGTCAATTTAATTTAACTTGTGATATCATTGCAATAGTTTAATTGCGTTTGATAAAGTTCAGAAAAATTTCGGCACGCAGTTCGAATAACTACAAAAATATAATGATATATGTGCATGTACATATATAGGATACAGATAATTCACTGTGAATTATTTAGGCATTGAGAAGATCTAGCTTTGACCGTTATAGGCTTATACTTAATATGTAAAAACTAAAGTACGAAACATTACAAACCTTCGAAATCAGATGAACGAGCATAATCAAACCCGACTTGCCAGGATATTTGCCAGCGATATTCGCCGGTGTAATATCAAAGAGTGTGGCTCCAAGTTCCGTACAGATCGCGTTCACCAAAAGTTTTTTGCCACTGCCGTGCGGACCGGCTATCAAAACTGACCTCACGAGAGGTGTAAGTTCTCTCAAGATTTGATTGCCCAGCGGAAGTATACAATATTCGGCGATCAATTGCCTAATGTCACCTGATGTTATTTAATTAATTATTTTAAACTGCTTTAATTAAACTGTGATTCGAAAATACTTTAGCAAATTTTTGGCAAATTTTGGAAAGAATAATTTTAGCATAAATATCGAGAGAGAGAGAGAGAGAGAGAGAGAGAGAGAGAGAGAGAGAGAGATGTATGTTGCAGCAATATATCGAAAATACAAATTAATTTAAATGAAATAAATTTAAATGTTATGTATTTAAATACCAAGTGTCGGAAGAGGATCTTTCTCCTTCATACGAAGATCGTGGTTCGCAAAAGACTTTTCACCTATAAATTCGTTTAGCGAAACCTCATGGTGAAGTTTAATAATTCCTTGTGTGAGAAGTTCCTCGAAAAGGGACTCGGTCGTTCTGTCGGGTGTCAGATCTTTCTCTTTTTTCCTCTTATTTTTTTTCCCACTCCTGCGAATTCGCTTCTGAGGTTTCTTCGCACGTTTTCCTTTGAGACCTTTGTCTCTATCTAACGCAAGCTGAAGCGCCTCTATATCGCCTAATTGTAATATCATATCGCATTATTAACAATCGTATGAATGTCGATTTATCATGTTATAATCTGAATAAATATAATCTCTTAAAAATATAAATTCGCGTGCTAATCTTACTCTGACATCATCTATTGCAAATTATTTTGATACCGCATCTGTATAGAAGAATAATAATAATTTTTTACACTCTAACTTCTGATGTTGACTCATTTAAAGGTATGCTTTATGTTTTTTATTTCATAAAATATTACCAATACTCCCAGAGCAATGAAAATAATATTGTCAACATAATAAAATAACAACCGGACAGGCAACATTCCAATCGCAATTTCTTCAAAGTCTTGCATAACCATATTTGCATAACGACACAGAATGGATATCCTCTATATTTTATTTTCTCGACTATTTATAAAATTAAATTTCACATCAATAATATTAATAGTGTGAACAATTACATGTAACAAGTAAGGATGACAGAAAGATTTTTTATTATTCCATATATCAATACAATATTTGAAAGATTCACACCTACCGTTAATATGTTTAATTGTAAATTGGCTTTTAATTGTAATTGGCATTCCTAATACATTAAAAAATTTCATAAAGAGAGGAAAGAATGAGTTGGAACACTTTCATAATCAAATAGAATATCTTGTGAGGATTGTGATGTTAGTTGGACAAAAAAACAATTAAAGACTAGACTGCATGAATATATTTCGAATATTAATATTAGTTCAAAATCTCCATCAGTGATTTCCAACCACCATATAAGAAAAATCACAACTTTAAATGGGATAAAGTGGACATATTAGATATAGAGCCTTCATACAATAAAAGGTTAATACCTGAAATAGTTCATATTAAAAAATAGAAACATGGAATAAACAGACAAAATGACACAGAGTCTTTGCCCGAATTGTATTCTAACATTATACATTCTCTTTCTAATAATCTTTCCTAATATTTTCTTTCCTTTCCCCCCTGTTTTGTCGTTTTTCCGTTCTCGATAAATGTTTTCCTTCTTGACATTGCGTTATTTGACGTCATAGAAGTTAGATGTTCGTTACTTTTGTAAATTTGCTTCAATTAAAAAAACGAATATATTCTACCACGATATTATCATCTACCTGCGTTTTTTTCTCTTTTTTTATTAATGGAGTCTCAACACATTTACCGATATTATGATAAACATCATTATATTACTAATTTGTATGTATTAAGTATTAATTTTTTTGTTTACGAATACTTTTCTAGAATATTGTTTTCTAACTATTTTGATTTTCGATATAAATGATTCGCAGTGACTGTACGAAATGAAGAATACATTATAAATTATAATGAGTTTTACAATATATCATGTATATTGTTGATTTATAGCGATGTTTAAATATTACGACATTGAAAATGACTCGAGCGGAATCGAAATATTGTTTGTTTTTGTCAATTATAATTGTTATATGACTTTTATGATTTAATTTAAATTAAAGTTCTTTGCTACAATACTGGCTCTTTGCCCTTCTTTTGACTACATTGTTTTATACTTACTGAGCCTTATTATTATTTATTAATTGATTAATTTTATTGAAGTGCGTAAAAATCTTTAAAATATTGTATTGTACCACTATTATATTTTTAGGATAAATTTTAAAAGAAAATTCTTTCCGTGTATGATTCTCACTTTTCGACAAAAGAAAAGAGCATTTTAAATAAAAAAAGAAAAAGAAATTGAATGAAAAACAACCTTATTTTGTGTTGCTTTCAGCTTTGATCAAAATTATGCTTTTTTGAGAAATATAGTTCATCTACCTCTCATCGTTTGATCTACTACTAGTCTGACCTCGTCCTCAATTTCCCTTGTTTTTTCCGCTTCTATCATATTACGATAAGGCAATTGCATCGGGTTTGCGGATTCGTCTTTGTCTTTCCATACATCTTGATACTCTTGATTCGCGTGAATCAATTCCGGCAGAAAGTTAGAAGGGATAGATTTGAATCCTAGATCTGTCTCGTCTTCTGACTGCTCCGTTTCGCTATCTTTCTTCGATTTTGAGCGTTTCGATTTCTTTGATTCCTTCGATGATACCGCCGTGGATTTACTCACAGTACTCTCAGTTCCCTACAACAAGAAAAATAAGAACAAGAAGCGCAATTAAACGCTATAGCAAAATTGCTTGAAGTCGACCGTCAATCTTTGTAAACACAAATTCAAATTGTTTGATTATAAAAAAAATAAGATATTTTAATGCTAATTAAATCGATTTGATAATCACTTTATTACGTTTTTTCTTGCAATACTAATACAACTTAAACATTTATAAAAATGAATTCACATACATGCATTTTTATTAATTCTTATTGTCTATGTTTTCTTCGTTATATACATTTGTACGAGTTTCAGACACCCGCGTGTGTGTACACATCGATACTTTACTTGTCTGCTGAAAATCATTCGTGAACCTCCGCTTTCAGCGGATGGTAAATCAGGTATCTTTCCAGTTTGTTGAAAATAAGTGTTAATCCAATTTCGAATTTCACTCCGTATCTTTTCTTCCATAATAGCGCTTTTCTCCTTGCGAATTCTCTCCGTGGCTTCTAAAATCAAAGTCTCGTATTGCTGTTGAAAATTCATCTGCTTTTCGTATCTCTGCTGTTTCAGTTTTTTCGCTTGCTTGGCGTTCTCCGTGATTACTTGGCTAGGCTGTAGCATTCCTTTGAGATAATTGATACATTATAATTGTATATGACATAATTAACATGTTGATACGTATCGAACGAGACGAGAAGAGCAAGTATTCTCGTTTCTTTATCGAAGCGATATTATTAAATTTAGTATTTTGTTTACTTTTTTTTCTTTGACTTTTCGATAAGAGACAGACTATATAGGGAGATTTATTACGACTGGATTATTTTTACCTATAAGTAACATTTCCTCAAGACGTCTTTTGCGAATGTAACATCTAGTGATATATCCTTTCCATACTTTTTGAATTTTTAATGCCGCGAATTTTTCGCTCGTTTCATCTTTTTCTTCCATTTCTAGTTTTGTAGTTGATCTTTCCTTCATTTCGCGAACTTCCTTCATAAATTGATACCGCAGTCTACCTTGTCTCGCTCGTTCATGAGCCTGAAGAATTAAAGTTTACAGACGGCTTGAAAAGCTTTGTAAATTAGAATATAGATATGGATGTCGCTTTTTAATATAAAATGTATAATATACGTCTAATATATTATATTATACATATATAAAGACAATTAGAATATGATTAGAATACAGCAGAAGACACTACAACTTCACATATGGCGGACTTTAGATTAATTTTGATTTATAGTGAATATTCATTCTATATTTATTAAATGAGAAAAATAGAAAACAAAAAAGATATTTCCAAGATTTAAATAATATACAGGGTGAAAAAAGATATGAAGAATACTAGTATGGAAAAGGCTTGCTGGGCAAAGATGGAGTTTCGTCAAGTTATTAGAAAGACCGATCATAAATATGTAACGAATGTGTTAAAAAATGAATTCGATCCATCCGTTAGATATTCAGTTATTTAATTGGCTATCTCATATCAGTTACAGTTTTGTTTTTTAGAAACGCGATCACCGTAAAACAGGAGTCTTATTGTTAGTCGAAATCTTATGACTTGCGATACCTGAATAAGTCGTATAGCCTGGGACTCGGTAATTTTTCTGGGCACAACAATCTCATGAAGCGCACCCAGATTTCGAAGGATGCCTTCAATGAACCTGCGTCTCCCTTCGATTTCAGCGATTCGATCGCGTCTGTAGTAACTCGGTACTCGAATTTCGGCTTCCTGCGGCATCACCCCACACTCGATCAATACGTCATCGTAATAGCTGTGCTCCGAAAGATCGATATTGACCAATTCGTGCTTCAACTCCAACACTCTACCCAGAGTTGCATCCAATGATTTCTTGATCAGCAAACGCTTCTGGGGCTGTATTACTTGATCGTAGCATCGCTCGAGTTTGTTGCACGCGAGGATATATTTTACGTACAACACTGAAACGATATCATGCGCCTTTTTACGGTCCTTTTGAGGCTTCGCACCTTGAAGTACCGTATCCGTTTGGATTATCTCTGTGAGCGACGTTTGGGCTACTCTCCAAAGCTCGTCGTACGTCACGCTCGACATTCTTTCTCAGTTTTCTCAAGTATCGAACACATTTGAAAAATTTTTACCCGTTAACGTTATTATTCATTGTTAGCTACGGACAATTGATTGTTGGTTACCTAGCAACGGAATCGCGTTTGTCGCATAGCGACTGGTGATCAAGCAAAAGAAATTATTCTAATTGAAATCGAATCAATTTACACATTTACAATGTATTCTTCATCTTTTTTCTTTTTTCTTTTCTTTGATAAGTTATTAGAATATAAATGAAAATTAAAGGAAAAGCAGGGAACTAACAACATTATAATGAAATATAGAGAATAGTGAAATAGATACGAGCTTTTAAGTGAATCTGTTTAGTGTACCCGATGAATACAAAAATTTGTAATTGAAATCCAAATTGTATTTATTCAAAATTTTCCTGTAAAAAGATGTAATCATATATTCATTCAAAATTTTGGGTTTTCAAAAAATATTTACGTGTTAAATATTCACAAAAAATTATGAATATTTAACACGTATTCATATTAACTCAAACAAAATATAAACTGAAAAAGAAAGGTAAAATCAATCATTATCCCTTAACTATAACCGGCACTTTGATGACTTAAGTAAAAAAACAAAATAGAATTTTATTTATTTTTGTCATTGCAATATTCAAATTTTATGAAGGAAAAAAAATTTTTTATTTTAAAAAATATTTTAGAAAGCAATACATTTTTTATTTATAAATATCTATTTGATAGAGCATCATATTCCGATATAATTCTGATTACATCACAGTAAATGCAGTAATGTTATAAACATTTTATAAGATATCTTATAAAATGTGGCGCGTCGTTTATTATGGTCTGTGGACATTAAATTCCGAAATATATTATTTATTTCCAACAAAAATATCTTTATCTAACCTATAGGTTAAACAAAAACACCCACTATATAGATTGCGGACTAAGCGCATGGTGTAATCATAGCCATTGGTAGCCATTTTTATATATATATAGATTTTGTTTTCTCTTGCAGGCTTGCAAGCTATGTACAGATAATATAGAATAAAAGTGAATACGAAACGAAAATATTTGTAATCATATTCAAAAAATATTCATTCAAAAAAAGTGGTAAAAATAATTAATTCAAATGATGAAAAAGTTCATTTATTCATTTATTTCTTAACGAATAAAAAAGAAGTGTATTCGAATGAGTATTTTCATTCACTTTTTATTTATTTATTCGAATATTAAATGTATCAAGGACACGCTAGAATTATCTAATGAAGTTTTTTAACGAAAAAAAAATCAAGTCTGATTGTAACAATAAAAAGATGATGCGAATTTAATCTCTTTTCCGTTCGCTTTTTGCAGTATGATTAAGATATGTTTAAAAGAAATCGAATGTACATTATGTTTTTTTATTTACATTATCTACATTATCTTCATTTACATTAGTTATTCGAAAATTATTTGAGCGTAAGAAAATTCGAAAATAAAAACAAATGCTTTTAAAATAAGTTCGATCGAACAAAATAGCAAAATTAATTGCGCACTATGTATGATATAATCAAGAATTGCCGTCACATTAATTATAGAAGAATTTTTCCCGCAAATGCTTTTTTGTTAAATAGAAAAAGAATTGACTTTTGAAACTTTATATGTTATTTTGACATGAAACTAGTATTAGAGAGTAAGAAAATTTCTAATCCTCGATCACTCTACCTTTGTTTTTGAATGAGGATAATCGAAAATAATATTTATTTCGTTGCTTCGCAGGAAACGAAGAGAGACAGCAGGTTTAATCTGCAAGATGAACAGACGATCGGCCGATCGTTTTTCTTCGTTTGACGAAATTAGCAACTCAGATATAATAATTGCAGTAGTTGACCATGATCTTTAATAAATAGCAGGAGCCATTTAAATATTTTAAATAGAAAAAAACTTTTTCTATGACGCATTTTGATACGCAATATGATACCATCATTACATTTGTTTTTTTTTTATTCAATTTGTACGCTTCATTTTCTTTTTTCCTTTAATCTAATGTGAAGAAAAACAAAAAAGATGAATTATGCAAAAATGCAACTAGAATAATTTATTATTATTACGATTACTTCATCAGAATATCTATCATGGACCATGATAGATCGGAATTATTCCGTTCTGCACAAAAAAAAACATAATCTAGAGAATAATTAAATAATATCCTGATAGGGATGTATTTCGAATAATTAATAGATATTCTGATGTATATTATTACTGTTCCGCCAACTCTGTGCGTTTTTTAATAATCTCTGCTTGCCAAAAGTATTATATATTAATCCAGCAAACGAGACTGGATTGAAATGAATTAAAATGGATTCAGATCTTCAAATATATGGATTCATGAATATTAAAATGAATCCTTTTCAATGCATTTTTATTCATTTATAGGAATGGAGTATATTTTTATGCTTTTCAATCTATAAATGATAATCTGTAATAGTATTTTGTGCGCATCGTGAATATTACTTAATTTAAAATTCTGAATAGGAAATGCAGTTTTTCAATCCAGTTGAATCTAAAAATATCAGTCATTTCTGTGCATCGTGAATACTGCTTAATTTAAAATTTTGAATAGGAAATATAGTGTTTTACCCAGTTTTATAATATAAAAAAAATTTTTCTTTTAAAATGGACCATGAACACTATTCAATTCAAAATTGTGAGTAAAAAAATCCATTGTTTCATTTAAAAATGCACTATGAATGCTATTTTATTCAGAAATATGAACAAAAAATTTTTTGTTTTCAACTGAATTAAAAAAAAGTTGTATTGTAAAAATATATCATAAGAATTCTCCTTCATTTAATAGTTAAAAGAAACATAAAAAGAAAATATATACAAAATACGTAAATATATACAAAATAAGTGTTCTCTCTCTTTTATATATAAATTCCTTATTTTTAATTAATAAATTAATCGCTTTTATGTATATTTTATATTAACATGTTTCCTTTATTATATAGCGTATATTTTTTGTATAAAAGTTTTAAAATAATAACTATAGAATTTCATATAATTACTACTTTAATTTATTTATTTTTACATATATCAAAATATTTATATGGAATTCAATCCATATTTATGGATTTAAAATACGGAGATTAAAAATTCCCAATCTATTTTCGTTTGCTGGGAATAAAAAGTATTGATCAATATTAAATAATATTGACTAATATTAGTAATATGAGTATACATATGAATATTGGGTTATATGTATATTTCACAGCTATAAGCTTTCATTGCTAGTACATGTAGGGATTATCGTGATAAATCGTACACTTTTAGATTCTAACATTGTTTACAGAAAATAAGAAAAATCCCTTTCGATCTGCCCTGTCAGTGTACGTTTGATTTGAATCAACCACTGAGCTAGTTGACCATCCCAGCAAACGAGAATGGATTAAAATGGATTAAAATTTTTTTCTATTCGAAAGCGTATTTTAAATAGCGAATACTTTTTTTGGATTTAATTAGATTCAATTGGATTTAATTAGATTCAATTGAATGCAATTGGATTGAAAAATTGTATTAGGTGCGCAACTAAGTTCTCACTGTTATTTTGGTAGAAATGCCATCAAACCTAATATTTCCTATTCAAAATTTTGAATTGAACAGTATTCATAATGTGTGTGTTGTGCATAGAAAAAGCTAATATTATTTTTAGATTGAAAAGCATAGAGATATGCTTCATACAATTCCTATAAATGAATAAAAATACATTCAGGATTGAAAAGCATCCATTTTAACATTCGTGAATCAATATTTCTGAAAATCTGAATCCATTTCAATTTATTTCAATCTATTCTCGTTTGTTGGAATGATCTTTGACAAATGACAGGAGCCATTTAAATATTTTAAATAGAAAAAAACTTTTTCTATGACGCGTTCTAAAATGATGTACTATCAGCTGCGTATCGTATTGATAATGAGACAAAAGCGTACGAAAATAATCCAATCACATATTAAATTTAAAAGAAGTCCTAAGATGCGTCCCGTTTCACGCATGATGCACATGATATATCATTTTATCCTTGTTGTTTCACCAAATATTAAAAAAAGATAAAATGATACATCATGCGTATCATGCGTGAAACGGAACGCACTCCTAATTGTTCTCTATTATGTGCAATTTATAAGGGCAAGTGATTAGTCGATTTGAATAAATCTCGAATTCTACAGTAGCTAGCATTATCGTTCCATTTCGTGTTACACTTCATTTCACCAGCTAGCAGCAGAGCAGCTACGGCAGCTACCTCTGTTTTAAAACGTGATTGTCATTTCAGCGGTTCAGCCATTCAACCTGATTCAACTGAATGCTTGTTCGCGAATATAATGTTCTGTGAATAGGTACTCATCAATCGTTGACCAAAGGTGATGATAAGAGAGCATCCGCAGTAATGGCATCGGCATTGGAGCAGTTTGTAAATAACGTACGAACGCTTTCGAAGCAAGGTATGACCGACTTCTGGTTATGTATTGTGAAAGCATGGAACTTAACCTCAAAACGCAAAAGCAAAAAGCGAAACAAATCTTAAAAGCATTCCCAACGTAGAGAACTTCTTAAAAAAAAAATGCTTAGATTTTTAAAATTCAAGTCGTATTTCGTGTATTTAATAATAATAATAATAATAGCTTAGATAACATTTAGAAAAGAATTTTTATTTCGTTACCACTGTATAATCTACTTGCACATACAGGCAATTTTAGAGAATTATATGACATCATAAGCAAAAGCGTCGAAGTATTAACAAAGAATGGACAACACTTGGACAATGTTTTGGAAACATTAGATCTGCAACAACATTCGTTAGGTATCTTGGCAGTGCTCTGTGCAAAATTTTCATTGCCTAATCCTAACGGCGGAAATAATCCTGATGCACATAAACTCTTGTTCAATCAGGTTCAAGAGTTTATTATTGGCTGTAATGGAGAGCAAGTTAGATTTGCACCAGATACATGTGAGTATATAAAGTCTTTTGTTATGATTTTGTTGACAGTATCATTAAAGCATTATTATCCCATATATATAAAAAGTTTGATTTAACTTAGAAATTGTTTGTCATTTTACACTTGCTCCTTCCAATTTAGTCCATTAATTTTTCTATCTATTAAAAAAGTAAATATCTTCTTTAAAATCTTTTCGAAAATTATTTTTGTTTTAACAAATTTTATTCAAAGAAATATTTAAAATTGAGTTATACATAAATTTGTATAATTTAATTTGGAAAATTTTGTAATAAAATTATACATGCATTTTTTAATTACAAATTTTAATTTAAAATCCGAAAATGGCAAAAACGAGTATTTACTCTATTTATTTACAACATTGCATGTTTGATATTAAATGTTTACATCACAATAAATACATTTATTTTATCAAAATGTTCAGTTGATGTTGAATTCTCCGAATGTATTAATGATATTCGTTTAGTTTGTTCTTCAATTATATTTATTCTTTATCTCATTATGTGCAACATTAATAATTCTTCTTATAGACGCAGATTTATGTCACCTGTTTACACAGAGTTTAGTTGAGTCAAAAATGCCATTACGTGGAATCCAATTATTGTGCCGTGCAATACGCAAAATACAACTTTTTGACAGTCAGCTGACCTCAATACACGCGGACCTTTGTCAATTATGTCTTCTATCCAAATGTTTTAAACCAGCACTCGAATTTCTCGACATAGATGTCACAGGCATTAGCCAGGAAGGAGGTCAATTTGATTCAAAATATTTCCTATTATACTATTATTATGGTGGCATGATATATACAGCATTAAAAAATTACGATCGGGCATTGTATTTTTTTGAAGTATGCGTGACAACGCCCGCGATGGCAGTTAGCTACATCATGCTGGAAGCCTACAAAAAGTACATTTTGATCTCGCTGATATTACATGGGAAAGTATTAAATTTACCGAGATATACGAGCCAGGTGATTAACAGATACATCAAACCATTAAGCCAACAATATCAAGAATTGGCTACAGCTTATCTAGTTAATAGTTGTGAAGAAGTACAGAGCATTATTACTAAGTATCAGCAAGTATTTGTGAGGGATCATAATCTGGGACTCGTAAAACAAGTGCTTGCTTACTTGTATAAGAAAAACATACAGAGGCTGACCAAGACTTTCCTAACGCTTAGTTTAAGTGACGTTGCGAGTAGAGTTCAATTATCGGGTCCTGTTGAAGCGGAAAAATATATTTTAAATATGGTGAGTTTCTATTATATTGCATATTGTGTAATAAATAAATAAATATCTGAAAAATTGTTGAGTCATAAATTCTTTGATAAATTTAGTATTTTTCTTTCTAATATAAATATATTCTTTTCTTCTCTCTTAAAAAAAAAAACTTAAAATAAAATGAATGATAACGTTGATAAAATTTTATTTTTTACTTTTTTAGTCATTTTCCTTTAGTCACGAATAAAGAGTCAATCTATAAAGTAAATAAAGATTGATTTTCTAATTTAATTAATACTGTAGAGCATTATATACAATGCCTGTAAAATACAAATTGATATTGTTCATTAGCGAGTTGTATTTTTTAGATTGAAGATGGCGAAATTTTTGCGACTATTAATCAAAAGGATGGTATGGTAGTATTTCACGACGATCCTGAAAAATATAATTCACCACAAATGCTTGCAAATTTTGAGAAGGAAATGGCAGCATGCACAGAATTAGACAAACGAGTACTAGAGATGGAAGAGGAGGTTGTTCTTACCCCGCAATATGTTCGCAAAGCTTGCGGACAAAACGATCAGGATGATCAAGCCGCTGGACCTGCACCGACAAATGTCACAAATGCGCAAGGTCAAATTAAACAAAACACCTACTCTATGTAACATATACATGTCGTTGTGTGTTATCTTTATTAAAAAATAATAAGAAATCACGATAAGAAAGCTTGTTGAGAGTCAAGACTTTAATATCTGAAAGCTGTTTTTTGAATGATAGTAATTAGAAAAATATTTTCGCGACTTGAGTGTCGTCTATTTTGTAAACAATTTATGAATACGAGTTCGTTTATATATAGGTTTTACATATAAGTTGAATTATAAATTATAATGATACATGTACATATATTATGTTACGTATATTATATTACATGTAGTACGTTACAGAGATATTATTTCATTATCATTATTATTTTACAATCATACAAATTAATGTGAAAATATTTTACTACCAATATTATATTAATTATATACAATTTATATCTTCACGAAATAGCAATCATTCAATATTATTCATTTATCAAAATCTCTGTAACATATAAAAATTTAAAACTAGGTTTATATAAATGCATGATTATCCACGCGCGTATCAAGTAGTCAGCTTCTTTAAAGTATTCTCTCATGATACATGTCCATTGTTGTAAAATAATAAATAATTCATTTTGTACAAGATAGTTCTAAATTGCTAGTCAGCTTGTAATATATCCAAAACTTGATCATATCCAGAATTATTATATATAATACATATAACTATAACTGAAAATTAGTATATGGCAATATTTTCTTGTAAATTACTATACTTTTAATAATACTTAAAAATTCAGTTTTACATATATGTGTAATCGCATATATACAAGTTGATTGGTAAATATTATATGAAACGTTAAAAGTAGACACTATATATGTATGTATCTATATATATATATATATATATATATATATATATATATATATATAAGAAAAAACCTTTATGGAAAAATATCAAAGAGCTTATAAATTATGGAAAATTTTTTATTTGCAATATTAAATATCTTCACAATGTCCATTTAATTTTTTGTATCTTTCGGAATGTGTAAAAGAAAACTTCTCTTTTTTTGTTTCAGGCTGATGATACTTGTATAATTTAAATTTAATCACAAGAAGAGTTAAACTGAGTTACATTTTTAAGATAATAATTGACCAATTTTCTTGAGAACCATTTCACAAATTTCTTCCATATCCTTCGATCCATCGATAAATGTTACAGTTTCATACAGCTCATTGTTTTGTATAACTTCATTTTTGTACTTTACAAATTCGGGCCATACTATTTTGTCAAAATATCCCGGTACATCAGGCGGCTCATATATACGATTTTTTCTTCGTTTCCAACATTGTTCCTTTGTCAACGTTAAAAAGTATTTACAGTCACATAAATCTGTGATGGCCTTATGTTCGAAGAGCAAGAAACCATCCAATATCAATAACGTCTTTGAATCGGTTGGATTTTTTTCGGGAGACTGAAGTATCCTTATAACATCTGAATACATTTTTTGCATATCCAAACTTGTTGATAATTCCCAATTTAGGTGATTCAATTCCTGTATCTTAACATGATGTGGATTGTCTGGTGGCAAAAAATAATTGTCTTGACATACCAAAACGGATGTTGGAAAATAATCATGGATCTTATTAGCCAATGTACTTTTTCCACTACAGGTTGCACCAGATATACCAACGACAAACCACTGCTTCGCCATTTTTTAATTTGCTTGCAGGAGTACCGTAGTAGTGCTTGATGTAGTGTAAATAAGAGAGTTTATTAGTAAGTTTATAACGTTCGAATGACTCTGAATGACGTAATCTCTTCCTCTTTATCTCCCTCTCATTATACAATTTTATACTTATTTTATTCTTTTTTATAACATTCATCCATGTATATCACAAGTTGTATATATGAGTGATATAAAACGCAATATAATGATTACGCAATGTTACAACGATAATATAGTTGACGATGATATCGCTGCATGTTTTGACAACTTGCTACTCCATATTTTTTATTTATTATGAAACAAGTGTGATTTCACATGGCATATGGTAAAGAGTATTAAACCACCGATGAAAATTAGCCCGAGACTCGCGGGAATTATCAAAGCCAAATCGTGCGAGTAAAAAAGCGATCTTAATCTACCATCGTCGATGAACGGTAGACCGATTACCCACACGGTATAATAGAGAAACAAGACGAATGTTAATATTAATATTACTTTTCCCTTTTGACGATCACTATCAAACATTGTTGAACATTTCTATTTTGATTTTGTTAGTTTACACATTGTGCTATTTCTTACAATTCAATGTTATTATCAATATTATTCCACATATTCTTGTTCAAAGTTCTTGAAGTCTTCTTCTGTAAAAGCTGTTTCTTCTGATTTCTTGAGTTTTTCTTGTTGAATGTATTTCTTTCCTACAGCACGTTGCAATAACTACAAAATATTTCATGGATTAGTCAAGAATACTCGAGGACTATACATAGTCTGCAACAAGTTCATACTTCTAATTTAAACAATTCTCCTTAAAACTTTAAATAAATGTTTAAGTGTCTTTGTCCATTTCTTTAGATATTTGTTTTAAATCATACAGTACAAGAGCACAAAATGTAACAGTATAGAATATAAACACGAAAAATTTATCAAAGTTCAAAATTTATAAAACATAATTTTTCATACATTATTTGCTGTTTCAGCATTTATCCGATTACTGCTGAATAAAAGGAGTCTTTGTACATTTTCATCAGTAGGATCTTTTAGAGTGGCTAAACGTTTCTGAGTCTCATAAACGGTAGTTTTGCTGGATCGACCCAAAATAGTATCAAGATCTATAAAAAGAAAGTATAAAATTTAATTTCTCCTATAGATCTCTCAATATATATCTAATAATATTAGGTGTTGGAATTAATTCGTAGCGTTTTACAAGAGATGGCACAAGCAGTACACTATTTCGTTGTTACCTATAGTTCTGTATACATTGTAAACATCTATCATAGGACGTCATTTGCCGTACATAACCTTTCTTGAAATCATAAATAACAATACTGTATAATTCATTGAATATGTCAAAATTTGTGCCAGATAAAGTATTTTTGCGGGGAGTTTTGCTTCATTACTTTAATATGAACAAAAGTGCAGCTGAAGCTCATCGTATTTTAGTGGATGTGTATAGTGAACATGCTCTGGCTGAGCAAACGTGTAGGAAGTGGTTTGCACGTTTTAAAGCTGGTGATTTCGACTTGGATGACAAGGAGCGACCTGGTCAGCCGAAAAAATTTGAAGATAACGATTTGCAGGCACTGCTCAATGAAAACTCATGTCAAACACTTAAAGAATTATCTACGTCATTGGAAGTTGACTTCTCAACAATAGGAAAACGTCTTAAAAGTTTGGGCATGATCCAGAAGGAAGGACATTGGGTCCCATATGAATTGAAACCAAGAGATATTGAGAGACGTTTTCTCACGTGCGAACTGCTGCTTCAACGGCAGAAAAGAAAAGGTTTTTTGCATCGGATTGTTACCGGTGACGAAAAGTGGATCCATTATGACAATCCAAAGCGCAGAAAGTCATGGGTTAAGCCCGGCGAACCATCAACATCAGTGGCAAAGCCCAATATCCATGGCTCAAAGCTCCTGCTCTGTATTTGGTGGGATCAGAAGAGTGTCATATACTACGAACTGCTAAAACCGCATGAAACCGTTACTGGAGATCTCTACCGACGGCAACTGATGCGCTTGAGCCGTGCATTGAAGCAAAAACGGTCGGAATACTTCGAAAGACACGATAAAGTCATCTTGCTGCACGACAATGCTCGCCCACACGTTGCAAAACCGGTAAAAACATACCTGGAAACACTTAAATGGGAAGTGCTACCGCACCCGCCGTATTCTCCTGATATTGCACCTAGCGACTACCACTTGTTTCGATCATTAGCTCATAGCTTGTGCGAGCAGAAGTTCACATCTTACGAAGATTGTACAAAATGGTTCGATTCCTGGATTTCATCTAAAGATGAACAGTTCTTCCGACGCGGTATTCATTCACTGCCCGAAAGATGGTCAAAAGTAGTAGAAAGTGATGGGAAGTACTTTCATTAATGTATTTTTTAATGCTCATGTGAAATAAATAACATTCTTTCATTAAAAAACGCTACGAATTAATTCCAACACCTAATATATTACTTATGAAAATATAATAAAATATATCGTAATTAAATAATTTATTATAATTTTATAATCTATAATTATAAAAGATATAAAGAATAATAAATTTCGTATGAGGCTCATCTATTATATCATGCGTATTTAAATGATTAATTATAACCTGTCTTGTCGTTTTTAGAGATTATCCTATGTTTAGTGGGAATTAGATCTAAGGCTCCTTTGTATCTAATATCCTTACGTTTCTTCTTCTTCCTTTGTTCTGAAATTTATTTTATCTGAAATAAATATTTATATGCGCATCGTTTGATAAATATATTATACATATGTACACATACGGGTTTTAAATGAAACTAACCTCTCTGTGAATCTTCTTCGTAACCCAATAATTCTAAGCTTTTATGCACGAGTGAATTAGACATTTTTCTGAATGTCACGATGTAACTTAATTTGTATAATAATGCAGATTATTCGTTAAATTGCTAAAAAAAACATTATCGATAAAATTACACCCATGTGACCGACAAATAGCCGAAAAATACGATATGATATAATACTGACGACTGACGATGCTCACGGTACAGTATTCCGTAGAACTTACTAAAATTATGCAATAGTGTGAAACTAGGGTTTTTACAGATGCTATATTTCGAAAGTGTGATATCCCTATATCACACATATGTACGTGGTATGTGTATGTAATTACAGCTGTGCCAGCGGTGGCCGATATCGTTCATATGTAAACATGGCGGAACCTGCGAATAATTCGGAAGATGACAGCCTGTCATGTAAGATCTTGATTATCGGTGCTGGTATGGCTGGATTGTCCGCGGCAACTCATTTATTGAAAAATAACGAGACGGATTTTCTCATCGTCGAGGCGCGTGGACGTATTGGTGGACGAATCATCGCGACGCAAGTCGGTACGATCAGTCTAACCTCTCCTTATCTTGACAACTTGCTTCTAAATTTATTTACTTTGTGATACATCAGTGACCGACTTCACAATTATAGCAATATTAATTAACAATATACTAGGTGATTTAAAATCATCATTTATCTTTAGAACTTTTGAATATGTATGTACAAATTATGTGACGATAGAAGACGAAGTAGAATCAGTACTTTAAAGAAATATATACATCGATTTTTCGTAAATAATTAAATATATTTACGTGAATTTTGTATAACATTGATTATAGAATATATAATTCTATATGTAAGCAGGAAAATATTATTTTGATATATTTAGCAAACTTGAAAAAAGTCTTTTGTCAGCCTTTTGTGAAAACATTTTTCATCAGTTGTGTATTTTATTATTTTTATAATATAAAATAATTTTATTTAGAAAAATCTGAAATGACAAGCATAATATTGATACTTTTTCTTTATAGAAACACACATGAGGCGTTATTGCTATCATTATTTAAAAAAATAAATAGAATATCTTCAAAGAAAAATTTTTTTTCTATCTCATCTAGGCAATGAAAAAGTTGAGTTAGGAGCAAACTGGATCCACGGAGTGTTAGGTAATCCCATGTTTGAGTTGGCGATGGCAAATGGTTTAATAGACATTGTACATGTGCCGAAACCTCATAAGGTGGTAGCAGCATTGGAGGATGGAAAACAGTTGCCGTTTCTTGTATTGCGAGAGATCTATGAGGCTTACGTATGTTTTTTGAGGCGATGCGAAGAATACTTTCTGAGCATGTACAGTCCGCCGGATGGTATAACCAGTGTTGGGGCACATATTGCGCTGGAAGCAGAGATATATCTGTCTTCTGTACCACCTGAACAACGAAGAATAAGACAACTAATCTTTGACTGTTTACTCAAGAGAGAAACTTGCGTCACGGGTTGCGACAGTATGGACGATGTAGATCTCCTAGAAATGGGCTCTTACGATGAGCTTCAAGGTGGTAATATTAGTCTTCCAAACGGATATAGCGCTATATTGGAACCAGTTTCGAAACACATACCAAAGGAGCGTATACTTATGAAGCATGTTGTAACAAAGATTAGGTGAGCTTACAATAATTTAAGAAATACATAAGAATACATCAATTTGAATCATTGAATGAACATGTAACAAAGACTGTAATATGAACTTGTTATTCATTTTATTTTAGGTGGCAGAAACAACAATGTTGTGAAGACGATGTCGATCCTACAGGAAAATCTGATTTTAAATCAAATAGCCTTATAGAAGTACAATGTGAAAATGGAAAGACGATCACTGCGGAGCACATAGTATGTACATTACCGTTAGGCGTTTTAAAAAGGACAGCTAAGGATTTGTTTGAACCGTCGTTGCCCACATACAAACTGGAAGCAATAAACAGACTAATGTTCGGTACAGTGAATAAGATATTTCTCGAATACGAACGGCCTTTTTTAAATCCTGGTGTATCGGAAGTGATGCTCCTTTGGGATGACGATCGATTATCCGAAGCAGAAAAGCGGGACATTAGTAAGACCTGGTTTAGGAAGATATATTCGTTTATTAAGATCTCGGATACGTTGCTACTCGGTTGGATATCCGGTCGCGCGGCAGAATATATGGAAAAGTTGAGTACTACAGAAGTGTCAGAAGTGTGCACGACAATCCTGCGGCGATTTCTCAATGATCCTTTCGTACCGATTCCGAAGAACTGTTTGTGCACCACGTGGCAATCTCAACCGTATACGCGAGGTTCATACACTGCGATGGCTGTAGGAGCGAGTCAATTGGACATCAGAAATTTGGCTGAGCCGTTGGTTCAGAAGATAACGGAAGATAACGGAG
This sequence comes from Acromyrmex echinatior, assembly GCF_024713525.1. Lineage (NCBI taxonomy): Eukaryota > Metazoa > Arthropoda > Insecta > Hymenoptera > Formicidae > Acromyrmex > Acromyrmex echinatior. Next base: position 13,336,317 of record NC_141853.1, on the reverse strand, counting down.
ACGAAACAGTAAAAATTATGGTGGCATTTGCGGGCGAACATACCCATTCTTCGTTCTATAGCACTGTACATGGGGCATATTTGACTGGTCGAACAGCGGCTGAATTACTCTTGGGTACCAAACAGAGTGAGAAGCATGCCTTGAGTCTTAGTTGCGAGGATACCAGCGATCTCAGTTCGTGGATACAAGGCATTTCTTTAAATTAATGCATACTTTTTCAAATAAGAAAACTGTGACATTAAAAACGTTTATAGATGTATTTAGCTAATATACATATGGCGTTTATGTTTGTGCAATTGTTTTTTTTTTGTAAATACTATAGTGAAACAGTCGTCATTTTACATCGTGTACATAATGGTGCTTCTTAGGATTTTAAAACAGTTATATGTGAATAACGTGTGCATTTATTTTATAATGTCATACTTTGTTAAGGAATAATAAGTAAAGCTTACATCGGAACTGTATATTAACGACATTGTATATACGATGTCATAAATGCTGTGAATGATATTACATAAAATTCGGCGAAAATCTTTGGAAATATATAAATAGAAAATATCTTGAGAATGATAATGAACAATGGTACGCGCACGTTTTTATGCAAACTTTTATTTTATAAAGCTGAGCGAATCGATATAATGTTATTTGCTAAACTCTGTAGATAATATATTGAATCAAATCCAAGCCTAACTCTTAAATATTCATGCGAAACACAATATTTCTATGATTAGTCTTTTCACAAATCTACACACACACACACACACATACACACGCGCGCGCGCGCACACACACATACAGAGAGAGTAAATTATTGAGATTTTATAAAAATTTTTTTCCTTTAAAGTGCATTATATATTTTTTCTCAATTTTATCGTACACGTTTTTTTTTAGATATAAATTATTCGCTTGCTTTTTATTATTACTCATTACATATCGTACTTATTGTTCAGTAAAGCAAAGTTTCATTAAGGATTAACTTAATCTAGTCATTGAAATTGAGATATATAAATAGTATTTGAAAAATAATAAATTATATCACGCGTGTCACTGAAATGCTTCTACAAAATAGAACAAGCATTTATATGCGTATTTTATGTTTCCAGATGCGGTTATGTGCCATAAATTGATTAGTATTAACTTTTAAAACATTAAGTGAACGAAAAAGAAACGAAACATTTATCTTTAAAGTTCAACTATACATACATATGTGAATTCACGTAGTTAAAATAAAAGTTATTATTTATTAAATTTTGCACTTCTTTGTTTGTATTTCTTTAAATTAATAACATTTATAAGAAGTAAGTTTAATATATTATTTTATGATTTAAGAGATTCAAAATTCATGTTATCAAATTAGAAAAAAAATACATATAATAATATTAGTTAACGCTACAATTGTATTAATTTTTTATTGTATTGATGAAACACAGCAAGTTTATATAATTGGTATATATATATATATATATATATATATATATAATGTTATCGTTTTCTCATGATATATTTTATTTCTTTGTTATGATTATATGTATAAACATATCTATGATCTTTTACCATTTTCAACTAAATAATTTTGTTATTATTATGACAAGGAAATAATTTAAACAAGAAGTAATTATTATTTTTCTTTATTTAAACAATAGTTTAGATATAACTACAGTTATGATTTATACAATTATAATATATATATATATATGTGTAAGGAATAGTTTAATATAATAATAATTATTATAATGCCACACATATATAAATAGTAACTTGTTGATAATTATTATAATTATAATAATCATTGATAATTATAATAATACTAATTTATAATAATTATTATTATAACTTTAAATATACTATAATAATTATCACTATAACACATAACAATTTTTGATGACACATATTCTGTAGTCTATTTACGATACTATCAAGAATAGTATAGTGATAAAATATCATTCAACATTGTTTTATTTTTATGGCTAAAAGAAATCGTATTTTCGTTTTAAATAATAATTTTGTCAATTTAAATGGCAGCGTAAAAAGATATAAGTATTCAAATTTCTGTATCTGAAACCATTTTTTTAGTATTACAATATTTTTTTAGTATTCGAAAATTTTTTTGTATTGTCATCTATTTCTTTGCTTCTTCAACTGTCTTTTTTACTTATTCTAATTAATGTATAAAATTAATGTATAAAATTGATAGTTTTTCGCATGATTAAACTTAAGTTGGCTACATTGAAGATCAAAGATATAATCAAATATATTTGATCGCTTATAATTTACTATTGTAATGCTATAAACTATCACATTTAATTGTGATAAAAAAATTAGTATCAAATAATTTAATGTATGAGCAAAAATGATTTTGTATTAAATAGACGTGCCAATGACTATGCGCGATATTTGGATTGACTCAGGTAAGTCGCTCCAACTTCATACGTGCACGGAGCAACGATTGAAATATAATCGCTGAAGTAAAGCAACGTGATATGTTCTCAGAATGTAAAATATACAATACATTCCTGTGTAAAGTTCATCATAATTCAACATTTGAACCGCTACGACGGACGTATCGATTGAAGTAATCCGGTCGCCAACATTTACAGCTTCCGGGTACCAAGAACCAATCGTAATATAGTCGTACCTAAACAGGAATAAAGATATAAAAAAATAAATATATTTATTAAAGAATTATCCGCTAATTTATAACATTAAACAATATCAATCGATATACCATATTACGAAAAGAATTTTTAAAGACTATATAGATAAAAACTAATTTTAGAATAAATTATACTTTTTGCAAAAAATAAACCTCAATTACTGATATTTGATCGTGTTGGAAGTTCAGTAGATAAGTGAACATAAGAAAAGCGAAGATGTAGCTCTTACTTGAAAGCAACCCATTTCATCGACACCATCACAATGATGTTGTTGAGAACCACCATTGTTACGTGCTTCTCCCGTGCTCGCGCGTTTTTGCAGATATTGCTGATAATTTTGAAAATCGTGAACCGGTGGTGGTGATCCAGCGACAGGATCTCGAGTAGCAGAACTGATACCGGCACCCTCTTGATTCTCCTCTAAGAACGTGTCCGGGTAAAATATTTCAGCGACCAATAAACTCGTCCATCTTGGCGACGATAAACATCCACCATCCAAGTAATGGCATCTCGATTGCCTACAATGACGAAAATACATATTACTCTTGGACTTCAGATGGTTAACTACACTGCAAATTAGTATAATCGGAACCCTACATGCATCTGGTGAGTTCGATTGTCTGCGTAAAGTAACCTTCGTAAGGTATCTGCACCACGTATCTCCAAACACCTTGATAATTCTTGGCGAAAACCGGAGTCGCATATTCGACTTTGGCTGGACATGGTGTCGGCGGACCCGTATATTCCGTTTTTTCCTGTGATGGTACGCGTTCTCCTCGTCGATAATCGGATGTCGAAGGATCATCCCGGCGTTCGATGGCTGATGCCGATGACGTGATCGGCTCGCCTTGGATCGCTTTAAATAACATGCACATCCTATTTGCCAAAAAGAAACTACATTATTAAGATTGCGTTAATATACCTATAAGTAAACTCTAAATTCTAAAGGAAACGATAATCGTCCCGATCGTTGAAGGATCTTCTTCTCTCTTTTTAAAAGGAAATCATCTTTATTTTCAAAAATTTATATTATTTTACCAGTATCGATGCTTTCGGAAAATTGACATTAAAAAAAAATAGTTCATTATACGTGGCTACCTGATTGCCAATATATTGCCAATCTATTAGGTGTTGGAATTAATTCGTAGCGTTTTTTAATGAAAGAATGTTATTTATTTCACATGAGCATTAAAAAATACATTAATGAAAGTACTTCCCATCACTTGTAAAACGCTACGAATTAATTCCAACACCTAATAATATATGCATAGGTAGGGCTGATAAAATGTCTTTCGAATTCCATTTAAAATACTAGTAAAATATTTTTAAAAAGTGTATTTAAAATGCAAAATGCAAAATGAGTTTTTCAGATCCATTTTAAAGGTAAAATGGATAAATAGATATTTTAAATATTATAGTTTTTGAGTGCAAAATAGGTTTTTCTGCTCTAGCGAAAAAAAATTTGTACAAAAAAATACAGAACTATATAAATTGAGACAAAATCTTAAAAATCCTTAATTATTCGTAGTGGGACATTCATTGAGGTTTGTTTGTCTCAGAAATCCATAGTTTTTTGTAGATATTTGTAGACGTTGTTTGAAGGCGGAGGATTTCTTGGTTTTTCAAACGAACAACACTACTCTACATCCCACTACAATATTTACGAAAAATTAAAAATTTATAAAATCTTGTTTCAATCTATATAGTTTTTTGTTAAAAAACTTTCTGTTAGGGTGGTATACATTTTTTAAAAGTATTTTACGTTTGGAATCCATTTTCAATGGAAAACCCTGATTATAGTATTATAAATAAAGTATCATAGTACAGTATTATAAATAAAGTATCATAGTACAGTATTATAAATAAAGTTTTTGAGAATATTTTAAATTTTTTAATATTATGATTTGAAAATGTTTACTTGAATAAATCAAATTAATATGAGAAGCGCTGGTTACGGTCAAGATTAGATGTTAAGAGTAATATACATATTTTTAGAAATCTATATATAATAGTATTTTACATAAAGCTAGAATATTTATTTTTTTATTAAGATTTGATATTTATGGACTATCTGAAATTAATTTTCTCTTTATAGTTTAATTTGCAATTTATTTAAATATTCATAAAAAATTTTGGCTAATCATATGGGACTTAGTTTTTCTTATCGTTAACGTCAACGATTATAGGGAAAATTTATGAAAACCATTTACCTATTTTACAAATGATTAAATAATAGATATGATTCCATTTAAAATGAAAATGATTTTCCAAAAACCATTTAAAATGGAAAATGCAAAATGCCATTTCCATTTTAAATACATATTTAGGTAGAAGTGATAGAACTTGAAACTTATTGAGACATAATTGAGACAAATATACTTACACTCCACTACCGTTATCGCAAAATTTGCGACCGTGTCGACTGGAATCCGGAACTACAGTCGAATCCAATGGACTGGATCTTTTGCTTCTATCATGTTTTTCTTCTTCATCTGTATCAACGCTACGGAGAGAGAATTAGTTGTGCGTTATTAGTTGGTTCGATATATCAAATTAGTATCTATTATTATTAGATAAAAATTAAAAATTACATTATACTATTGCAGTTTTCATTTATTAAAAAGCAACTCTATATATATATATATATATATATATATATATATCATGCATAATATTTGAAAAACGAATGGAAAAAATTATGTATAGGACGTATACATATGAAAAGATGATATATAAAATATTCAAAATAAATTCTTAATTTATAAAAGAAAAATTTGGCAAGTTGAGAATGCAAATTGTGAGAACACCATACTTACGAATTTTGTGACAATGAATGCACTTTGGCGACCTTTGGCAGTGAATCGTCAGCTTTGAGAATTGGTAACGCCTTACTAAGGAACTTGAGAGTATGATTCTTTATCAGTGCACTGTGAAAAAAATTTACAAACGTTGCTAATTTAATAAAAATTGTTTAATTCCGCGATCTGACTTAACTTAATAATGACTTTATTTAATTTATTATCTCTCACTTACAAAGGATATGACGAGCCGTTTACGTATTGGTTCATTGGATTTCGCGGAATATAGCCTTTATTCAAATCTCCGCATATATTATGTATGGAAACATATCCTTTTCCATGTTTATCGCTACCTATAAAAAATATAATATAAATGACAAATTATATAAAACATCATTAGTATCGAAAGTCAATATACTCAGAGTTTGAAATAAATGTATTATTATACAATAATAATTTCTTTAATTATTAAAAATGCGAATTTTTAACTATTATAGGAACCGATAATTACGGGACAATTCTTATAAATAGCGTTAAGTGTAATTATAAGTAAGAATATTGAAACTATTATAGGTTTCGCTTTGCTTATTCCGGACCTACCGTAACATTCTTTATCGCTGTCAATGTAGGGCGGTGGCCGAACTCTCGGTGGTTCCGCATTCGGTGATTCGACGAACGCATAATATCCCTCTGGAGGCTCTTCGGTTCGTGTGGACTTGTTGTCGTCAACAACCGGTTTGGTATTTTTGGACTCATCTTCGGCGTATGATGATGCACACAAGAGTATCATCTAGATAACAATGATTTGTTTTACAGAAGAAAATAATTACAGAATTAAGACACATTAGCGTCTTCTCAGCATCACACAGTTTATGCGTGACGAACTGATTAAGCAGTATATTCATCATACGCAAGAGTTCCGGCATCCGAGATCATCAGATTATCTCAAAACGGTTGAAACAATCAAATTCTGAATAGGCTCAATCCATATAGCTTTGGTTTGAGTTATATAATAAAAGTGTTTTTATTTTTCTTCTACATGGCCTATAAGCGAAGATATAAATGTTTAATGGTTTATATATCTTACGATTAGATATATGTAGTTCTCTCGTTTTTTCATTAAAAAAATTTCAGTTTGCTCCGCAGTATGATTAATTATTTTAATTATATTTACTAAAAAAAAAAAACTAAATTAGCTGAGAAAACACACACTTGAAGAAAAATTTATTCAATAATCCTTAGCAACACGTTGCAACTATAAATGGATCAATTTCTTCGAAAACGACAAAACGCAAAAGATTCAACAATTATATAAATATGTAATTGTAACATAAATATATAATTTATAAATAATATTTTTCAATTTTGTCGCAATCATGACTCATATTTGATTTTCCCGATCTTTTCGCTGTAATGTCGAATCTTTTTTTTTATGTAAATTCTCTTTATGGGTAACGGCTAACAGGTATTACGTTACATCGCGTCGACACCGACGATGATTACGAGATATTCCTTCAAGTTACCGAGGTATGCGTACGATGCTAACGGTACACGGTCCACGATCCACGCTTCTCGCTGCGGGCTGTTCAGCCTATTTTATAACGTGCGTGTTACTCGAGCGTTGCCCTACTAACCGAGGCATTATACCGTTTTACTGATGAATCTTCTTTTATACATTCAGGAACTAACAATATTTAAGAAAACAATATGGAGAATAATATAATATGAAGATGCACACACGTGCAGATATGCACGTCTACATGTGTTTTTCATCTTATTCAATACATCTTCTTCAATATATCTTTAAAGCGTATGATGTTACGTTATAGTTATAACACATTGCGAATTTATTTGTTAATTTTTTAAAGATCGAGAAAGGATTTCGCATAGAAAATAACTATCTATTTATTGCCTTTCTTTCCAACAAACGAAAATGAATTGAAATGGATTGGAAATATTCAATATCCATCTGAATCCGTATTTTAGATCTATAAAAATTTGGATTCCATATAAAAAAATTTTTATACGTATAAAAGTTTGAATAAATTAAAGCAGTAATTACATGAAATTCTATAGTTATTATTTTAAAACTTTTATACAAAAAATATACGCTAGCTGTATAATAAAGGAAATGTATTAATATAAAATATAAAGAGATTAATAAAAGAGATTAATTTATTAATTAAAAATAAGAAATTTATATAAGAGAGAGAGTAACATTTATTTTGTATATATTTACGTAATTCTTTTTATGTTTCTTTTAACTATTAAATGAAAGAGAATTCTCATGATATATTTTTACAATACAATTTTTTTTTAACTCAGTTGAATTAAAACGAAAAATTTCTTCACAATTTTGAATTGAATAGTGTACATGGTCCATTTTAAAAGAAAAATTTTTTTTATATTATATAACTGGATTAAAAAAACTATATTTCCTATTCAGAATTTTAAATTAAGTAATATTCACAATGCGCACAAAATACTATTACAGATTATCATTTACAGATTGAAAAGCATAGAAATATACTCCATGCCATTCCTATAAATGAATAAAAATGCATTCAAGATTGAAAAGGAATAGACATTTGTTTCATGCAATTCCTATCGTTACAAATATCGTAGATATGACAAAACGATAAATTAACCTACCGAGACTTGTATAACATAGCAATGTACAATAAAATTTACATCGTCTTTTAGGAAAATGAGAAAAAACTTTTATTGATTTTTATTGGCGAAATAATATTATTGCGGTAATAAAATCTATCCGTAGAATCGTTCATATTTTGTATAATTTTATTATCTAATTGAATCGTAACGTGCAATAGCCCAGTTTATTTTCAACTTGCATATATTATAGGAAGATGTAATTATTAATTAGCGAGACCCTTATTAAACTAAGGTGTAAGTCCAGTAAAATTTGACAATTTTTGATGAAAGAATTCTTCTCATTGCAAAAGGTGGATGTCCGTCCTACTTTCTTGCAGTAGATCTAAGCGTTAGGAAGTGCCGATACAGTTACGAGGACAATGACGTCTCCGAACCGGTATCGACAGAAACGGCAGACTCGATTTGTTTAGCAGGACACGGCTGTAAGTTGCCAACGATCACATAAATATCTGTCTCGAATTTGCTTCTTCAAGAATAACGCGATTTAAAACTGATAATTTTGTATCTGTTAATTTTCAAATAATTTCCTTTCTGGTATTGCGTCACTTTTACAAGAAAAATGCACTGCCATATATAATATGATGATTGTATGAAATTTTGATAATTGTTCCTTTAACTTCTAATTTTGTGGATACAAATCACGAAGAGTTTGATGTTGCGGTGTCAAATTGGATTTCTTATAATTTATTTTCGTATATAAATCTTGACATTTGTCTTATTTTTATTTGATTTTCAGCTCAATTTAAAGTTTAAATTTATAATAGAAATGCTTAAGAACTTACACGTACAAATTGACACGCATTAAATTTTAATTCTTGAAAATTTTCTTTATTAAATTAAAGCAAATTTCTTCGTCAGAGAGTAATTAGAATTACTTTTCTTTTCTTTTCGTTTTGAATTATAGATAATAGGAAGTTATAAATGAAACGCCTACGTGTCAAATTTTGGTTAACGAAAGGAAATATAGTTTACAGAGAATCCAAAGATGAAAAAGAATCTAGAGAAGTTTAGATCTAATACGATTCGTTTGTTGCTCATGTCTTAAAGAGTGAATGATAAAAATAATGTTCGCAACTTACAACAAACGTACGAAATTCCATGGCGTGTTAATTCACTGTAAAGACCAAGGAAGGAAGAAATTGCCGTTTTAGAATAGCCGCGGCTGTCAAGATGACTTCTCGAGACTATCTCGCGAGCCGGTCGGACCTGTTTACCAGTCAACGGTCATAGCAAAACTGAATTTTACTCTTCACCTGCGCCGCTTAAGGGGCCGCTTACCTTCACCTCGGCCATGCATTTGACCGTTGTGTCATACGAGGAATGTACACGGAGGTATTGGACTATGGTATTCAATCCGTTAAAGGCCACGAATTATAATAGGGTATGACCAAAATCGTGGTCTACAGCTAACGGAAATTTTCCTAAAAAAATAAGGCAAAAGTGTACAATATATTTTTTTTATAAGAGATTTTCTTTGAAAAAGGAAATTATTGATCTTAAAACATCGCATTATGTACAAAGAATTTTATTATTAGTTAAAAAGCAATTTTCATTTTCTATTTATGATTTATCAAAATAATTAACTCTTTTATTCAGAGCATGATGTTGTCAATGAAACAAAAAATCTATCGCAGAATTCTAACAGTAATCGCTATAAATTAATTACTAAGTCGAACTTTTTTTATTTATAATTGTGGACAGTACGCGTTAATATATTAATACGTATATTTGTGATTCATAAAAAATTCTTTATTGTAAAAGACGTAAAACTACATTTTGATACATTTAGAAGCATGATTGAGTGCAGTATAACTGAATCAAATGATGACAGATTTAAAGCGTGAATAGCGATCAATAAGTCATATTCAACTCCGTCTCGTCCTTGTGGTAGATCATAATGTCTTTCAACATCATGTTCGGTCCAGCGTAGCGGAAATTGAAAGCAGGTCTATCCAAGGGGAATCCGTATGACTTATTGTCAAATTTGTAGCCACCAAAGACGCGGGACATAGAAGGAATCAGTTCTCCTTCGACCGGATTGATGTATACGAAGATCTGAAAGGGCATACCCTCTTTCTTGCCCTTAGGTAAGAGCAGACGCTCAGGGAATCCGTAGATTCTTTCCGCGTACGAGAATTTATCGGAACCATCCAAGGCCTTAAGCAACTTCTTGTATAGGATTTCACTTGGTTCCGGATCGGGCATGGTGAAGAAGCAGTCTTGACTATTTCGGACAATCTTGTTCATACCGGCGTTTACTGCAATGCAACGTAGAGAATTAAATTAGAGTCTTTTTTCCCCTATATATCTATTTCTACAATCAAATACGACATTGTACATGCATAGTAAGACATGCATAGTAAGACATTAAATCGAAATACTAACGATCGACTACCCAGTTGTCCATTTCATAAAAGTACATTGCGTATTCAGCGAAATCAATCGGTTTGTGATGACTGTTATACTTTGGTCCGAGGAAAATGCGTATCACGGCTTTCATAGATTTCTCGGAGTTGATAGCGAGATGGAAGCTAAATGGATTGTGATTTAGACGATACTGACGAATTTTGATCAACGTGTTTTCCGCTTCCTTTGCATCATCCATTATCAAACCGTTGTTGATCGAAGTATCAAACTGATTAAAATAGGTAATTAATTTATCTACGACAAAGGACTCGATCTTCAATTCGGGATAAATAATTTCGTTCTTGTTGTACGGTTTTTGATGCAATTTGTACCTAAATAAAAATCATATTCGTATTATTGAAAAGAGATCGTTATTTTAAATGTAAAGTATTTAAAACACTCGCAGAAAATTTTACTTTTAGGTCTTTTAGATAATACCTGAAATAGTAGGACAATATTCTTTTGTAAAAACGATAGAATGCAGGGTCTCTCATGGACGTGCTGTAAAACTCAAAGGCACTAGGTATAATCTGATACGGGGTTGATGGTTCCAAGTTGTATCCAAAGATTTTTCTCGCAAGTAGATCGATGCTGCCGTAAAAATCGGGATTGCAGGAATCCATGTTGCCCTCAATAATATTACCAAGAATGTTGAGACCCTCGGATGTGTAGATGTTGATCATTTTACCAGTTGCGTCCAAGATAAATCCTGAGTCAATGGCTGCCGATATTCGAGATTCTATGTCTTCTATGTCCTAAAAGCGGCAACAGATTAATTAATGTGTCACGTGCCCACAACGGTGTATATTGGATGATAAAAGCGACAAATAAAATGAGCGACTTTAATAAGCATTCTTCCCGTTTACAAGACTAATGAGATATGTGTGTTTAGATATTGTATATATTACGATATAAAATATTTAAATATTCTACGATATATATAGTTGGAAAAAAATGTGTTGAATTTAACATAAATCGCATGTCCCAAATCGCGGTCCACTCAAATTTTCGAGTTAATTTTACACAAAATAAATATGTTAGAAGGTAATATAAATATATAAAAGAATAAATACAAAGGAAGATAATATTGACACAGTTTGTAAAAAAAATCGGGAACATATTTTTTCGGAAAATTAACATATATGATATATTAAATTAACACATATTTCATTCATTTGTCTTAGAATTAACGTTTTAAAACACATTATTTTTATGTTACTTATTCACTTACTCATAAATTGTGTCATTTTGACACTAAGAAACGTTGAATATTAATTTTACACAAAACCTTTAAATAATATAATCACATTATGTTAAATTAATACTCAAATATGTTTTAAAAAATTCAACACAAACTATTAACACGTGAGTGGACCGTTTTCAACATAAATATACAATTTTTTTTACTGTACAGTCAAACTTGTTCTGTTAAGTAATTTAGTAATTGGCTAAAGCGCTAAACTGCACCTTTATATATTTGTACTTGTAATAAGGGAACTTGCTCCAGTATGGTCTCTGTGGCATCGGCAATCCATTGTGATAGGTCATTGTCGGATAGTATCCGATGTAGAACTTGTTGTGCCAATCGAAATCTTCGATTTTACCAATGTCGTTGGATAACCGCTCCAAATAATAACGAGACAGCAACTGTTTGTGACCGTAAAGGTAATTCATCCCGCGATTCTTCTCCAAGCCGAATTCCTCGCCCTTTAACCAAAATGGATATTCTTGCCGCACGTAAAAGTAGAAAGCGTTCAAGCCAATGTCCTCGGTGAAGTAATTAATCTTATGCTCCACATCGTACTCGCGGGACATGTACCATCCGGAGTAATTTGCCGGAATGATGTAGGTATCGTATTCATCGAACTTCTTTGAGTCTACATTGAGAACGGTTCAATCGAAAACACGTAAACTTTAATTACGTATAACACTAAAGATTTAATAAATAAAATTTACATTGAAAATAATATCTACTCAAATATATTGGGTCGTTTAAAAAGTATCCGCGGTTTTTTCATTCAAAAATTGAACAAAAAACCGCGGATACTTTTTAAATGACCTAATATATCTAATCGAAAAAAAATATCACAACATTCTGAAAATTGCATGCACTTCTTTCAGTTTATGAACAAATTAATGGTTTCGAGTATAAGACAAGGATGTAATTGACAAGGATGAACAAGGATAAATTTGATTAAGACGTACCAAGTTTACCGAAGAGTTTCGCGTGATATGCTTTCTTGAGCACTTCGGAGTTGAAGAATCCATACGGGTACAGCTCATAAGGAGGCGGCAGCTGAATGAATCTGGTATCGTCGCGGAGTGTAATTACGGCGTACATGGCTTCACCAAATTGCATCTCGTTGATGTAAATACGGGCCCATAGCGCCGTTTTAAAAAAGGTTTCGAAATCTTTGGCGTAATAGAGTAGGCGAAATAGCGCCTCCGTTTCCTTACGGAGCTTTGGATAGTACAAGGAACTAAGCTCGCCACGAGGAAGCATACCATTCTCGTATAAATAGAGGAAGTTCTTCACCGCAGTCTGCAAAACGATATAAAGGATCCAGATGAATATTTTATAAAAGGCATTGCGATGGATCTAATTGTATGTTGTAGGATAATCATTGATGCAACCATGAGAATTAGCTATTTCGTATTTACCGTGTTAGTATACGAGTCTATGTTGGCTTCGATATTATACGAGCGACCTTCCTCGTACAATGAAGGATTTACGAGGGAGGGTTGTGAGATATAGTATACAAGATTGTAAATTTTTTTCTGCTTCAGAAGGAAATCTTTGTCAGCAATTTGAATAGTATTGTAGTCTGCTGCTACAAGGTTGAAGCTGATGGTCGTGACGATGGTTAATACCGCCAGGAACTTCATTTTCCAAACTTTTCCAACGCTCATCGCAGACGAGATTTATTCTGAACAGCGCCCGACGCTGCGCTCGCACTTTTATACACCTTCGTCGAGCGCGCAATCAAATCGATAGGTCATAAGGGCATTAGACAGTGGATACTGAAATCGTTCGATCCGATATTGAATTCTTTATTCTCATTTTATTTATGGAAAGCGAATGCTAGATATTATTCTTATTAATTTTATTATCAAACAGATTAATTGCAAATATAGATTACTTATAAATTTATTTAGTTGTATTTATCATTAACCGCTTTATTTAAATTCTTGTCAATAGATACAAATCCATTTGTTAATTTTTTATTATTTCCTGTTGTATATCCTGATAACACTGTATCTGATACAGTAATTCTTCTTTGATGTGAGTCTTTTTCTTAATTTTCGGGACATGCGGTAGCAAAGCTGATTATTTAAGGTAGCGATAAAGAATAAGTATGACACACGCGCGCGTGTATTACATATTATTATATATACACGTATATATTCGTACCAATGATTTCTCTGAATATGTCTTGTGTCACACCAGATAAACGCCATTAAAACAAATATTATTAAACGAGTTGAAAGCTAGATTCGTTCTCGTGCAAAAGGTCATCACGCGGGATATGACTTCGAACACATGATCGACACGAAAGTATTGCAAACTTTGCGCAAATTCTTTGCAGCGGATCTTGTTTACAATAACGAATTCAAGCTAAAAAATTGTTTCCTTAAAGAATAATACGAGATTAATTATAACTGCGCAAATAGATATAAATATAAAATAACATAGTGTTTTTATATCGCTCATGACTTTTGACTTGAATTGAAATTATAAAAATATCTTATGTATATATCAGTAGTATAGTGATTTAATTGGGTTTCAGTGTTTACATGTCATTTTTCAAAGATTATTTTTTCTGAAATCTATCATTTTTACCTTGATATAAGACGCGATATATTTTACTAATAAAAAACTGCTTAGCAACTTTTAGATTGAACAGTTTATAAAATATGTCCTTTTTTATACATAAGATTAAATTATTAAAAAAATATTTGTATTTATTTTTATTACGTATACACACACAAACGGACTGGTAGAAATATTTCATTAATAAGTATATTAGCTGGAAATTAGTTAATATGTTTATTAATAAAAGTTAAAAAATCAAGTGTTTCTAATAAAATTGTAAAATATATTCTATTTATTCATTTACAGATGTAATTAATTATATCAAGTACATTACAAAAACATATTTCATAAAATAAATAAGAAATTTTTTCTGTTTGGTACATAATTTAACGTATTTACGGACAGATCAATTAAAATAAACAATTCGCAAGCAATCGCTTTGTTTTTTAGCTCTTGTTACTAAGTGTCAATTATATACTTAGAAATTCGATAGACAATATAGATGCACTTATTTTATACAGTGTGCAGTATGCAAATTAAATGCATCGCGCCGACGCGTCGGTCGGCGGTAAAAATTCTGTATGATAGCACAACAGCTGTGTTTAGATGAAAGAAAGGATATGTGAATAATTAAGTTTATCTTCTCAAAAGATTAAAGGTATCTAAACATTCGCAGTAATTAATAATTCTCAAAAGATTCTCGTTTTATAACCTATGATAAGCGTTAAATAAATTTGTGCTGTATTGTTTTGTTGTTATGACTGCAGGGATAGCATAAGCATAATTATTCTTTTGGTGACATTTGATGACGGTACATTATACAAAAATAAATTAATCTGTAAAATTATAATAAATTGTACACTGTGTCGGACATGAAATCACACATTTTAAATATAAATCAAAATTATTATTTACTTAATTTTTTATTGTTCTTTTAAATTCAATTAAAAATAAATTTAAATTTTTTACATAATAAATCGTATCTTTCATTAGCGAATACATTCATTGTTTTAGAAGACCAATAATAATAATTATTTTATAAATATAAAAAATTTTTAGAGAAATAATAGTAATTAACTTTTGAAAATAATAACATTGTTTAATATGCTTGCAATAATTTCAACCAATAGATTTTATCGTTACTGTCGAAGTATAAATATGTCGATCATGCATGTTAATATAGCAAACATTATTTCTAAATATATATTTATTATTTTCAAAAATGCAACATTCTCATTCTTATTTAAAAAATACGCTTATAACAAATAATCGTATAGTGACAGTTAGTCACACATGTATCTCTATTGTGTGTACATATCATGATAAAATATCAAAATTTACAAATAAATTCTTGATTGACTATATTATTTAATTATTTATTTATTCAACGCTAAAGATGATCGATATTTAATATTTATTTCTGTATTTTTCATTGTTTCTTCTTGTGTTGTTCCATTTTTTCTCTTTTAAATCTTGTTCTATTTTTGTTATTTATATGTATCTCGGTAAAAATAGAGAGCATACAGAGGAGAGAAACTATTATAGATACTGAATAGGATAAATATTAAATAATTAATAGATATAAACGAAACTTTTTTCTTTCTTATTCGAACAGACTAAATTAAATAGAAGAAATTTTTTCCTTACGAATAAAGAAAAATGGAAGGACTGGTATAATGAATTGACTGAAACAGAATATGAAATAAGAAAGCGAAAAAGCCAAAGCAGAGATAAATGGTAAAGGATGTTTTTATTAAATTTATTTTGGGTGCAATTTATGTCGCATGGTTACACACTTGACGGAAAAAACACTACTGCACTTTTCTTATTTATATTATATTACGTCTCTTTTCTATTTAGTGCGAATAAATTAATGCTTATCCCGGCAATCGCACATAACTAATATATAACGAAGTATATAAGCGCGAAGTTTCACACAATAACGGAGCACAATGACGAGTTTTATGCGGTGAGATTCAATTCTTCCGCCTGCTTGTGGAAAATCAGAACATCCCTTATGTAGAAATTGGGTACGGTGAAGTTGAAGGCATGAACCGGTCTGTCGAGCGGATATCCCAATGGTAGAGAGTCCATTACTCTTGGACCCCAAATGGGAGAATCCACCTTGATGGCTCTTGTCTCATCAAAGTATGACACGCACACGAAGAGTTTGAACGGCATACCCTCTTTCTTGCCTTTAGGAAGTATTAAACGATCGGGGAAACCGTAAATCTGACCTGGGTAAGTGAAAGTCTCGCCACCCTCGATAGCTTTCATCATCTTCTTGTACAGAATCTCGCTTGGCATCTCATCCGGAACGACATAGATAGATTCGTAGCTATTGCGCTCAATCTTGTTGGTTCCAGGTTTCACTGTAACAATCAAGCGACACTAGTTACGGTCCTATATATAAAAAATTATTTGAAATAAATATTATATGTTTGATTGAGAAAAGTTAATTAATGAAATTTTATCAATCAAACAGTTTTCATAGCAAAAGAAATATTTGAAAGAGATACTAACGGTCAACATGCCATTGATCCATCTCGAAAAAGTTCATATAATTCTCGCTTATATCCAGTTCGTGGCCGTGAACATCGTATTTGGGTGCAAGGAAGGTACGAATCATCGCCTTGACATTTTTATCACTGTTGATGGTGATGTGATAGGTAAAAGGTTTGTGATTGAGACGACTATGACGTGCCTTTATCAACAAAGATTGAGCCTCCTTGTGGCTGCGTACTGATACAGCGTTATTGAGCATTGATTCAAAGTGATCGAAGAAAGTCAACAGCTTGTCGACGGTGACGGATTCGATCGTAACACCCGGGAAAAGGAGTTCCTCGTGTGTGTAGCTCGGCAAGCGCTCCTTATATCTACGTTGGAGAATATATGTCAGTTAAATAAATAATTTCAAGATATATTAATTGGACTGTGCAAAATCGCAAATTTAAGTCGCACCTCATCCAATGAGTAGCGATATTCTTTTGAATTCCATAGAACATCGGATCCCTTAGGGTGGTGGAGAAGAGTTCGAGAGCAGTGGGAACTGTCGTGTGTTTGGTGATCTGAATCGGGCCCATGCTGAGAACTTTTTTGTATAAACGTTCCAACTGTCCGTAGTACATAGGATTGACGGAATCGGCATTGCCCTGTATCAGGTTGCCAAGATAATTTAAACCATGATCTATGATGTTGTAAATGTCGATGTGTTTGCCATGCATATCAACGACGTAGCCTTTGTCAATGACGTCAGAAATGCGAGTGTGGACATCTTGTATGGCCTGTGAGACAATTGCAGACATATTAGAATTTTAATCTATCACTATAAGAAACGTTTTTTTTAATATTTAATTTTCATTCTTATCAAACGTTTTAAACATCTACGTTAAAATGTTTACAAGTATCGAAAAATGTATATCGTCCGTTTATCTCGAAAATATTTTCCCAATACTATTGAATATTTTTAAAGTTGGCAAGTAACGCGTTACTTAATACCATTATCGTTGTCGTTGCTTTTATTCGGTAACGATTGTTATTTTTTTCTGTCTGTATGGTAACAGTTTACATTTTTATAGTAACGAATTCGTTACTTTAATTCTCTATTATCTTTATCTATTACATATGTGTATATTATATATATATATATATATATATATATATATATATCCTAGAAATAAGATATATTATAAAAAATAAAAATATTGATATAAAAAATTACAGAAGATTTATTAAATAAGTTTAATGTAAAATAAAGCTTGCTATAAAGATTAGCTTAGACTTTTAAGTCTTGATATCGATTGTTAGAATTCATATCGATTATTAAAAATGTAATTTTTAAATCTAATTAAATCTAATTACTTTAACATTATAAAAAATAACGAATCTTTACTTTGAAAATTAATAATCAGTATTAAGTTACTTTTTAAAGTAATGATAATTATTTTTATAGAATATTCCTTTAAATTAATATTTCCAATCCTGACTATTTCTATCCTTGTGATATTTGTATGTGGACACTTGGATAATTGATAATTGATAATGAAACTCTACCAACCTGGATATATTTGTGCGCGTGAAGAGGAATCTCGGAACCAACGTGACGTTGTGGGAACGACAATCCATTGTGATGCTGCATCGTTGGATAGTAGCCGGGAACAATAGGCTTGTTCAAATCGATGTATGTGATTTCACCCATATCATTGGACAATCTTTCCAAATAGTAGCGATTGAGTATTTGTTTGTGGTTGAATATATACGATTCGCCACGAATGTGTTGAGGCATATTATAGTGAGTGCTGTTCATCCAGATTGGGAAATTATGATTCATTGCAAAATAGAATGTGTTTAAACCAACGTCCTCAAGGAAGTAGCTTAATTTTTGTTGCTCCGGCATTTCATTTCCAAATGTATGCCAACTAGTGTAATTGGAAGGAATGTAATAATAGTCTGCATTACCAATTGTTTTCTTCATACCTGAACCAAATAGTTTAAATTAATACTTTAATATTAATATATAACTTTAATTTCTTTTAATTGTTATATATTGTCTAGTGCAAACTAGTTTCATTTAATCTCAATAAAAGACATTATAGAACAATTTAAGATCTTTAAAATTGATTTCTTGTATTTTTTTTGTACAATTAATGGTTTGGATATAATACTTTGTTCGCATGAGCAACGTTTCTTCCATGGATTTATGCAACTTACAAGCGTGAATAATTTCACAAAAAAAATCTCAAATTTTGTTCGTGAAATATGCGTCTCATATTTTTTATCTGTAGAATATGTCAGAACATTTAACAAAAAATTAAAAATGATGATGTTTCAAAGGTCCCCGGTTTGAAACCTCAAGAATATTATAAAATAAGTAAATAAATATTCTCTTCCGATATTTATTTCTTTTTGACCTTTGAAACATCATCATTTTTTATTTTTTGTTAAATGTTCATATTCAATAATCTTTACTTATATTTTTATTTCTTTAATTAGGAGTATATATATATATATATATATATAAAATTTACTGAACAATGTGTATAATTATTTTTTAAATAATTTAATTTAAAAAAATGTAATACATAAAAAATAAAAGAAAAATCTCAAAATAGATTAGTTGTTGATAAGACAATTTTTAATGAATAAATATTTGAGTCTTGACTAATATACCAACCTGCTTGCGAATCGCCCATCGCAATACGATAAGCTTTATGCAAAACGTCCTCGTTGAAGAAGTAATGTGGGAATACCTCGTAAATAGGAGGCAGAAGGATGTTATTGGTATCCGGCCGATGGATCACGGCAACACTCAACACGTACAGGTACATACTTTCGTTTATGTGAAAACGTGCCCATACTGCAGTATTGTAGAAAGTGTCAAAATCTTTGGCGGAATATAAAATGCGGAAGAAGCAAACCGCTTCTTGGTAATGCTGAGGATGAGTTCCAGAAAACACTTCTCCCCGTGGGAGCATTCCGTGTTTCCATCGCTGCAGGAATTCGGTCACTGCCGCCTATAGAATAACAAATCAACATATGGATATTATTAGATTTATTTTATTTTATTTTATTTTTTATTAAATTGAATCAGAAAATCAACTTGTTCGAGATTTTAATAGTTTTTCTATGTACGCGATGTACAAGAAATGTACAGAAACTTTCTGCCAAACTTTAAAAACTGTAAACATTATAAAATAATAAAAAGGATCTTTTAATAAATACAAATCTAAAAAATTGTTTCATTTTTCGAATTGTAGTATAGTAAAATTTAAATGACAAAAAAATTATGTTGATACTCTTTCTCTTTACTTTCTACTTTGTTCAGACATATATATATAAAATTCAACATTACATGATCTTCTTTTACAGCTATATACAAACAATTTTTATATTATTTTCAAAATTTATGATTTTATTACAAGATTAAATAAAAAAGACAAGAAAAATTAATTTTTTCTTATAGAAACAGAAATTAAAATTGTAATTTATAAAACTTAATACAGACATTAAAACGTATGGTATAAAAAACATTGTAACAAGTACCTGATCTGTAAAAGAAGCGATGTTATCTTCGAGGCTGAAGGATCGCGCTTTTTGGTAAAGTTCCGGATGGTAAACAGTTGGTTGATCAACGTGCCAGAAGAGCTCATAGATGCTCTTCTGCTTAAGAAGGTACGTCTTGTCGGCGGTCTGGGTGGGTATCTGCGTGGCATGGGCCAGGCATGCCGTAGCCAAGAGTAACGCGATCACTTTCATCCTCGTGCTTACTTCGCAAAGGATCGACTGGTGCTATTCGTTAATTGCTTTATATACTCTCTATCGACGAAAGAGATATATACAAAAGTTCGGAGTGCATGATTAAAAAAGTTAACCAGCCTACCGATAACAACCAATCTTTCTGTTATTTTTTAAATTATCTTTATTGGTAATCGTCTACCCTTTGACATGATGTAAATCCGGGATTCGTATTTGTTGATTACATTCCACCTCATGTTATTTATTTCAATTGAAAAATAATTAGCTTTTCTCCCTTAATTTCAAAATATATGTACGTATATTTTAGATGTATCTATTATGGAACAAGTCGGAATTCCGATCAGAATTATTCTGTTTTTGTTTCATGTCTTTCATTCTTGTCTTTGTTCCAATTTCTTCCATAGTACAATTCATTTAAATCTATCAAAATCTGCGTACCCAGACAGCATAGAATATTTATAATAAATATTTATTAATATTTCATTTTTTGAAATGTTATATAGATATTTTATATAAAGCTTTTACATAAATTTTACATAAAGCTTTATTCGAAATATTATTAAAATATAGACTTAATATTTTATGTAATATTTAAATATAAATAAATATTTCTAATAAGTATTTTTTACTTGGATTATAATGTCTCATTAAGTATTTTCATACCATTTATTATACATTTACAATAAATATTTCACAATATAATAAATGTTTATGATCCGTGCAATCTAAGACCACAAAAATATTTACGAAAGATTTAAAATAAATCTTATAAATATTTTATAAATATTATGTGCTGTCTAGATAAATATTCAAAGAATCAAAACATTTGGACTCTGAATATTTATCATTATGGATGAATTTTGCAACTCACTTGAAACTGAAATAATAAATTCAACGAAATCAATCTTTGTGTAAAAGTTAAATTAATGTTATAGTTTATAATTTAATAATCTTGAGCATAAAAAAAGTATAGTTAATAATTATCTCTAAGAATGTTCAAAAACTTTAATATCACAAAATCAGTTTCTGGAAAATATTTCAAGTATTTTAAAAAAGTTAACCAAGCGAGAAAATAATACAAATTATTTTATATATATATATATATATATATATATATATATATATATATGTACATTTTATACAATAAATAATACTTTATATTTTTCTATACCAATAATATCTTTTCAAACAACTGAGAATTATATTGAAAATCAAAATATTAATTATAAACATTCGCAAGACTGTTTGCATTATCAATCAACAAGGAGCAGTTACTTTACATGCACTTTTCGTATAACACGATAGCAAATATATATACACATAACTCACTTTGCGATTAAAATAATTTGACTTTGATAACTGTTCTTTGATAATGACAATTGTTACTGAACGATTATCTATTATATTTGTTCAAACAGAATTTTTTATTGAATCACAAAATTAAAACTGATTAATAAAGAGAGAATTAAAATTATTATTTAATTAATGCATGTGTATAAATTCTGTAAAAATTATGTTGAAAATTATGTACGTATAAAGAGACCATACAAAGTAAATATTTTTGGGTTGCAATATTTTTCATTTGACACTACGGCGCTCATTTTTAGCGTCAAGTGAAAAGGTGAAAATGCAGCCTAAAAATATTTACTTTGTGTAGTCTTTTTTTACGTATATA
Organism: Acromyrmex echinatior; assembly: GCF_024713525.1. Classification (NCBI taxonomy): domain Eukaryota; kingdom Metazoa; phylum Arthropoda; class Insecta; order Hymenoptera; family Formicidae; genus Acromyrmex; species Acromyrmex echinatior. The sequence continues at coordinate 13,314,042 of NC_141853.1, read as the reverse complement.
ATTTTCAAAATAATTTTTACAGAATTTATACACAAGTGAAAATGCAGCTTTATAGAATTTTTTAATAGTTTAATTTTTTAAAAATTAGATATCAAAATAAAAAAAATTCATTGCAGTCGCAGAAGTCCAGAGTGTTACGGAGAAAATGCAAAGTGCCCTATCTGTTAAAGAAAATATGAAATGAATAATTATATTAAAATACGTATTATTGAACATACTTTTTTGATATAATTACTCGGAAAAAAATACATTATTGAATGGATTTTATTTAATTAATAATTAATAATTAAGATAATGGATGTAATCGAAAAAATGTATGAGGAAATAAGACAAAGTCAGATAAGATAAAAATAAATATTTGTAAGATACATCATTTTTCAGCATTTTTTATTGAAAAAAATGTTTTCAATTCGTATCACTAACATGATATAGAATCCTAAACGGTAATTATTATGAAAATTTTCTATAGAAAGGGGGACGCCAAGTTTTTTTCTTTACTACAATCCAGTTGACCATTTTATGGCGAATTCGATTGGATGCATTAGTGTACACTAGTGCATATTAAAGCCGTTGTACACTAACTTAATTTAAGTGTAAAAGTGAAATGCAAATATTTTGAATTATAAAATACATATACCTAACAGCACAATAAAGTGTATTCAGTATTTCACGATTTAATCAGTTTTTATGTTTATTTATAAACATATCTTTACGTTAACTTGTATACTATGGCTTTAATATACACCAATACGCACTGCGTGCATCCAATCGAATTCGCTATTCAGTCACTTTCAATCTATCTCATATCTTACGTTATGAAATACTTGCATTTATTTCTATATATAGGGTTGGCCATATTCGACGGAAAGATCTGGCAACACTGTAACTTTTGACAGAGATCGAGTAACGACGTTTCCCATGATTGAAAAAAAAACATCTTTCCATCGAATATGGCCAACCCTGTATATCTGTTTTTTATTAAAAGGAATATAATATTCGATACCTTTTTTATGTTTGGCGTATATTTTTTTCTTTTTCAAAGAGCTTTTTTTAGGGATTTAACTGTTTTTTGTAAATTTTTGAAAACATAACGTCGGCATCCTCATCATCTTTGCCCGGAGTCATCGTCGCTCGGAGTTGTCAGGCGTCGCACGAAGTCGCCGGGAGTCGCCCGGCAACGAAATTTCACGATAAGATTTACATATTTCGTATATACGGTACATATAAATCTTACTCATGCGCGAGGAAAATATTTTTATTTTACATTATTTTATATTTATTCTTTATATTTAAATATAATATTAGATTTAATTAATGGATGGATTAACGAGGAAAGATATATTAAAAAAATTATATTACTTATTTGTTATTCATATATATAGAATTATACATTTATGTATTTCTCTCTTAAAAATATTACAAGGTATACAAGGATGATTGTTATGAACAAGAAAAACGTATTAGCTTTCATGATTTTTTTATTAAAGAATGCTGTATTTTCATCCTCACATAATAGCGAAAATAAATGTCTCATGAAGAAAAAGATATTACTTTTTACAGCACCATCTTTATTACATCTGTCTTTCATCAAGAATGTCTCCATAGTAGTAATAATCAAAATTTTTACTGAAAATAATAATTGAAATATAAAAAAAACTCATTTCTTTTTAAACGTTTAAATATAGTTTACAAATAAATGATATGAACAGTATAATACATTGCAGAACACGTATCATATTATAAAATTATTCGGAATAGATTCTGGTCGGAATCGTTCAATTATTTCCTAGATTTCTATCGTAATCTCTTCTTTGAAAATAAAATATTTTTGATCAGAATCCATTTCGAATATGCCTTAATATAAAATTTATATTATTTTAATTTTTTATTATTTTATTTCTCTATATTATTTTAGTAAAAATTAAATATTAAGTTATTAACATATTAATATGAAATTTTTAGAAAAGTAACCATATTTAGCTAATATTTCTCAAATTATAATTCTTTTTTACTTAATCTATTTTAAATTAATAGTAATTTAATAGTTAAGTAAACAAATCATTACCAATCAATTTGATAGATTTCAGCTGTGTATAGACTCGTTATCGTCCACATCATCGTCATCAAATTTAACGCTTTTGTTATCTTCTTCTTCGTGTTCATCTTGTACATCTTGATCAGACATCTCTTCCCAATTGTCATCGGATTCGCTGCTTAGATCAACATCGTCTTTATCAGCACCTTCATCCGATGAATCTGCATATATTTTTGAAGATGTGATTTAATATATTCGATAAAATTTTAGAAGTCGATATGCCATATTAACCTGGATCTTGATAAACAAGCAAGCTTTCCTCAGTTATATCCTTGTTGTGTTCCTCGTTAGCTTGAGATATTTGTCCTGTTATAAGAGAAACTCTGCCTTTTAATCTTTGTACAGCTGTTAGAAGTGCTAACTTTGCGTCAATAAAACTAAGAATAGGGCTAAGTATCTCTGCGATATCTGGTCGCGACATTAAATGCGCTGCATGAGTCATTATTAAAGTTTGCAACCACATTACTGCAATTTTGTTCCTAAATAAAATAATCTCAAGAAAATAATTCACGCAATTTTTTTTAAAAAAGAATAAATGAAATTGAAAAAAAATCTATAAATGAAAAAATATAATTACACATATGTTTTGCCTTGCAACATAACAGTTAATTCTTTAAGCAATGGTATAATTGCTTGCACTGGTAATCTTGCAATGGTATTACGAATTACTGCTTCATTTTTTGTAAATAACACTGTCGTTAAAATGGTTTTATCTTTGCTATTTAATGCTTGCATCAATAATTGCGTCATATTGGCTCCTTTCGTTGGTGTCCTCCCTGGTGTGTTCGCATCTGCATTTAAACTAAGATTTTCCAATCTATCCTTTAAAAGTAATTGAGAGCCTGAGGTAGTTCTATTTCTTTTTTGTGTTGAAACTTGTATTCCTGCAATATATATTTTTTTTTTACCGTTTTTCATCGATTTCGTTGAATCAAACTATTTGTTATCATGAAGATACATAATTACGAAAAATGTTACCTGGTGCGAGATATTCAACATCTTCTTCGATCGCAGTAGGTTTTATTTTAGAAATTGTCTCTTCTTTCCTTTCTTTTGATTTTTTTGTATCTAATCTTTCCGATCTAATTAAACATTGCACTTTGTCGGAAAAGTCGGGCATTACTTTCTCGAATGTTAAATTAAAATAACTACCATACGCTAGTAATAGCTTTTCATCTTCAGTTAAGTGACCTGCTAAAATTGGAATCTGTTGAATAGTTTCCTTCTGATTGATATCTGCCGCTACTGCAATGTTAAGAGATGGTTTCACTGGTTTGGTATGACCATTCGGCTGATACTTGAATAATTGTGCTTGACCCGATTGAGTAGTAACCAATATGCCGACTTGCAATTCTTCTGCAACAAGTATCGAGATGGATGTAGCCTCATCTTGAATGGCTAGTGTTGCTATCGATGCTTTATCATTTTTATTCTAAACAGAGAAATTTAATTGTAAATTAATTTTGAATGTACATGTAACAACTAAATAAAAGCTAATATGTGTGCACAATAAAATTGTATCATATAAGTTATATACAAAATGAATTATCATATAAGATGATACAAGTACATAAGTATTAAGAAATCAACTTTTTTTATCTTTAGACTAAATAAATTTCTAGCTGTTGATTAATTAATAATGTATGTCTATAAGAATCTTTATCTCAGAAGTAAATTAAAAACATTTTTAACATTTTATCCTAGTTATAGTTAGATTATGTGAAATATTAAGAAATGAAAAGAAATGCAATATACTTTGTCTAATATCCATAGAGAAAGATGATTGTCTGCACGGGCAGCACTTATTAGGTAACTAGTTGCACTGTCTATTTGTATAGTATGAAGAAAAGTGACATGATTGGCATGTCCAGTAAACGTGCGGATCAATTGCTTTGTCGCTAAATTCCACCACTTGATTATTTTTTCAGCAGATAACAAGGTCTTTCCATTTGATGGAATTGCCAAGGCTGTGACTTTTGCCTTGCCAGATTTCCATTTACATTTGATTCCATTCTCTTGAAGATTCCATTCCACTATATGATAATCATTAGCTGCTGTAATCAATCCAGCGTATGTTGACCAAGCGATTGCTGTGACAGTGGAAGAATGACCATTATCTAAAGTAGTGCTGACACATGCGGCAGCTACATCATACAAAGTAATTGTTCCGCTCATCGAACCCATTGCCACAACAGCTTTGCGATCGACTTGTTCCGAAATTGACTTCCTCCTACGTCTTTTTCTTGGCGAAGGCTTAAAAGACACAGAAAACATTTTATCTTACTAGAGGAATAAGTTTCTAACATTGTGATTTTTATAAATGTGCGTTAATAGATGATCTCATTAATAATGCCCTTTTGCTGGAAATATTTGTCATGAAACATAAAATTCGCCTCTATATAACATGAAATATACAATGTGCGTTTAATGTAGTCTTTCGGAAACTTACGTATTGATAAAGTTTGAAATAGTATATTATACGTGGGCAGGTAAATATTGGTGCGGATGAGGATTAAAAACAATAAAAACTGTCGACATAAAATTGTACATAATAATAATACAAATAAAACGAAAAAAGGAAAAAGGAGAGAAAATGGGAATATCTGTGGTGGTTGAAGAGCGCATGACGCATATATTTACCGATACGTTGCCCGCCGATTGCGGGCTCACAAAGATCCATCCTATAACACTGCAGGGTGACGATAAGTGCCGATTAGGAGTGTACTCATGCTTCAACCGGCCGCTTGCAGTCTCCCAAATTTTCAACTTGCCGTCATTGCCGCAAAACGCGTAATATTGTCCATCCTGAGAGAAAGCGGAACATCCCGTGCTCGCCATCACGTTTGCTTTGACTCACCTTGAAATTGCTGCGAATATACCTCGAAACCTGTTGTTCTACGCTGTAAAAAAAAACCGCGTTCTCTCTCCTAACGTTTCCTAACCTCATTGATCTCCATATAACACATGCGGCGCGCGCGCGCGATCTTTACGGTTTTACAGCACAAAATCCGCAACGTATTATAGTAACACAAGTCTCCGTTAGGAATCAATCAAGAACCGAAACCTAGTATCAGAGAAAAGCCTAAGAGCGGCCATGCCCGGGATTTAATTACTTTATTTTGAAGCGCCTCTATGTCCACAAAATGTGAACCTTGAACTATGTAGCCAATGTTTATGATCCAGTCGAGAGCCCGGAGATAATTGAAGAATGCTGACATTATTGACAATTGATACAAATTTATTATTATTAACATATAAATATTTGACTCATACATTATTAAATTCATAATTTTTTATTACATAAATGTTCCATAAATAAATATGCATACTTGTAAAGCTATAATATTTTATATATTACAGAGAAATTACAATTTTTTTCTCTGCGATTATCATCTCTGTTGATAATCAAACTTTGACAATAATACTGAAATCACAATTTTAAAGAAAAATCGAGTATTATTGATATAAATGCATAATTACGTCGTAAATTAATAAATTATAAAATTAATACAATATTATCAGTCTTTAATTCTTAATCACTTTAATATTCACAAGGACGCGAACTTCCAAGACTCCAAAGGATGTCGGTCTTTAATAGTATCTCGTCGGTGGCAAGAGTTTGTACTCTCAACTTAACTGTAGAGAAAAAAAATTGTAATTTTGTAGCAATATATATTTATTTATGCAGCGTTTATATAATAAAAAATATGAATTTAATAATACATTATCCAAAATATTTGTAATTATTAATTAAATCATAAATTTATATCAGTTGTCGATAATGTCAGTGTTCTTCTATTAGCTCTGGATCTTTTTTGCAAAGGCAAGGACAAAAATTTGCCCAGGGTTGACAGTCTTTAATAATATCTCGTCGATGATAGTAATAATGAATTGGCGTAGACAAGTTGGAAAATAATCGAGTTATTCCAATATACTAAATTGTATATATATTTTTATTGTCTCTTTTTCTAAATATAAAAATATTTCTTTAAATAAATATTAATATATATATATATATTTTTTTTTACCTTTTTATATGCATATGCATAAACGCGATATAGTGAGATGAGAAATTCAAAAATTCGAAAGTCATTCCGAAGAACGTGCGTCACCGATGTCACGATGCGTGACGCTCTCTGTGATAATTTTGATTGGTTAACGGAACACGGTTCAACATGGAGTACGTGGGTACGTGCTGAATCCTATTTATTTTTCGTGCTTTCTGTGAAAATTTTCGGTGTTCGCTTACTCTTTGTTCCCATTTTACCATCTTTTCTTCGATCGCGCGACAAGTCCGACTGGCTGATAGGTGAATCGCGATATTTCGTCGAAATACCTATCAATGTATGGTCTGTGTTTGTGTATGTCAGATAATTTTATACGTTGATGCTCGTTCTAATATCATAAGCTTCTAAACTTGGAAGCGTGTATTTGTGGATTATCTCCAATTCCGATGCAACGACGTATGTTTGCGCCATTTGGCTGCTGAAATATTTATTTCTTAAAGGATCGTAGCCTTTTTTTAAGGCGATTAATCTTTCACCGGTTAACCGTCCATTCGTAACCTTCATTTGATATTACTCAACAAATATAACAATAATTAAAACAATTTGTTTCCGAAATAGTTATTGTGCATAATCTGCGCAATCTCGACAACGTTTTCACGAGAAAAGAATTTTAGACTTTGGCCAGAGAGATGTATTATCATATTGAGATGTATTTTTGTCTTCCTAGATACTGTAAAGAGCGACAACAATGACAGCTGTTGCAACTCGTCTCCTTGTCCGGAACTCGCGTCGAATCCAAAGTCCATTGAAAATTCGGCGATAGAGACTAAAGAAACAGCAATGGAGTGCGAAAACAATGTCAACAGCTCGCAGGATACTACCTTGCAAGAATCATCTACTGAGAATGTAGACTTTACAGTGATTTACAACAAACAGAAGATTAGTGTAAATTTTGCTTTGGATTGCACAGTTGCCGAGTTAAAGACATATTTGCAAAAAATTATCTCAGTACCACAAGCGATGCAGAAAGTTATGTTTAAAGGATTAGCCAAAGATGATCAGACTCTTAGAAACTTGGGAGTCACGAAAGGTAATAACCATACATCTTGTCATTGCATAAGCATATGTTATTTACTCTTTGTTATTAATCAAATTACCTACTTGCTTTATGACAATTAAGGTGCCAAAGTCATGATAGTTGGATCAAAGTTAGATGACGTATTGGCTGTGTCAATTCCGACGAAACAAGACCTCATCGACGAGGCTGTTTCTTCGGTGAGCAAAGAACCTCTTTCGCAACAAAAAATCCATAGGAAAGTTTTAGATAAAGGTATTCCAGAAGATGTGATGCCAGGGATATTAGATAGCAAGGTTGTATAATCTGTATAAAGTTTTACACACATATATACACACACAGTAATGAAACCGATTTTACTGCAACTGATTTCGTTGATTAATTATTTAGGAACCTTTGCCTGAATTTCCATTAGCTGGAATGTTAAATAAGTCTGGAGGGAAAGTCAGGCTAACATTTAAATTGGAGCAAGATCAGCTTTGGATCGGCACGAAAGAAAGAACAGACAAAATACCTATGAATTCAATAAAAGGCGTCCACAGTGAACCTATTCATGATCATCCTGAATATCATATTATGGCATGTATATCACTCAGAGAGCATATAATAAATTCTGTAACAATCATTGGGTATTTTAATAATAATTTTCATAATTTACAGGCAATACAATTAGGTACTACGGAAGCATCAAGGTATTGGATATATTGGGTCCCTGCCCAGTACATATCCGCTATTAAGGACGCTATTCTTGGCAAATGGTGTTACTTCTGATTGATAATTGCCGGAAATTTCGATTTCTGTAAAGCTTAATTAATCGGGTGTAAACATTGATACAAACTGCTGTTACATTGACATAAAAACTGTCAGCTAGTCACACACATTTTTAACAGTAAGTAATAATTTATTTTGAGTTACGTTATCATTGCGGAGAATACCCAATAAACGTAGTCTGTCATTACAAAAATTATTTAGGTGACTAGTCTTGATTTATTGGGAAAAAAAAGAATTTAATGACTATGCCAAATGTTTTATATTTTCATAGTCCAGATTTAAGTGTATACCTTGAATTTTTTACACAGCTGAAAGTTAAATAGACAGTTTTACAATGAGAACTGTGATTAGTGAAACTTCCATAATTAATAATGTGTTGTGATAATATTACAAATATTTTTGACTATATGATTTTTTTAAATTTCATTTTTTTAATTTTTTAAAAATGTGTCTACAAATTTATTAAAATTTGCAAGTTTTATTCAAAATCTAAAAAATATTTAATTTGTTGATAAATCATTTTTACAATAAAAATATTTTAATTTGGATACTATATATAAGATTTTAATTACACGATTTATATTATTTATTACTACTTTATAACCTTATATCAACGAAGCAACTTTATGAAATTTAGTTATATGTCAATTAACCCTTTCGCTGTAAAGAGCATACATTTATGCCTTTAACAAGTAAGTGACTATTTAATGTACATATATAAGAACGTCTATATTTCTATTCCCTCCAATTTTCAACATTTATAATAAAAAATTTATATATCACAAAAGGTATTTATAGATAATTATAGGCAAATTAAAAAAAATCATTTCGAATAATGAAATAAAATGTTTATAGTTCCCTCTTTATCACTTGTAAAAATTCTTATTAACGTTGTTTACACCTGAAATATGTACCTTCTGCATACGAGCGTTTTTTGTTATGAGGATGCCGTAGCGAAAGGGTTTAAGTCATAACATTGCATTTATAAGCAAATTTTTGAAAAGATCATTATCCATACAACTTATGATTTGTTATTACTCAATCATACATTTTTATATAACATTCAGTTTATCAAATGATTTAATGTGATCACGTGTGTATACATGTGTATACATATTTGTACATTATTCAAAAACTGTTTGAAATCTATTCTTGGTACATGTTAAGTTTTAACAAAGTTTTATTTTTTGTTGTAGCTGCAACAAAAAGAAATACATAACATGCGCATTCGCCCGCAAAAAAAAAACACACACACGTACACATCTTTTATGAAATAGATTACAACACATTATATCGCTTGGAACAGATATAATCCTTGTAAATAAAAAACCAGAATAAATTTCTGCATCATTACATTAACTTGACAGCAGAATAACAACGAAAATTTCGTGTTGAAATGAAATAAAGAAATCCGTTCAACATTTTGTGATTGGCCTAATAATAAAATAACATGTAAAAAAGATCAAAATATTATATCACGATCTATAAGAATTATGCATAAAGAATTTATATATAATCTTTAACGTTGTAATTGCTGTAAATTAAGTTTTATACATTTGAATCATGTAATCAAGAATAAGATAAATCAAAATTTGTAGTAATATCTATGATACTGTCAGAAATCTACTTGAGAAATCGGTTTGAATGAGACTTGTACATTAGTTGTGTGATTTGATGAAATAAATACTTCTGAGACTTTGTTTTTTAATGCTTAATTTTTTTTAATCGTAGTTCTATTTGCGCGCGTGATTAGGTAGGAAATATATTGTGTAAACAGATATCAAATTTATATAAAATATATATTCTGTCGTCATTAAAATTTTTCTATCTAAACGTACACGTACGTCATAATAGAAATTGTTCTTTTAACGGAGGCAGAAGACACATCTGCTGAACATATGATGCAGGATGCAGGAAACATCTTGTTAAAGTACTTAGTCGTAACTAAAACAGACTTCCATTCGTAAGGCAGATGTGAATGCCATTGGAAGAAGAATCCCCACCAAGTAGGACGAGAGATGAAAGTTTCCGCGTCGTATAATCGATAACAGCTCTGCAGCTCTCACAGTACGCGTATGTAACTCAAGGACGAGAAAGATGTTGCGTGCATGTAAATATGGACTGTATTATTTATTGTTTGTATTATTTGTATTTTAAACCGGTGATTTGCACAAAGATCACTGTACCGGACCATCGTGAGAAATGACAGCAAAATATTTTTTTTGTGTGGAATCTTGAACTTATAATTTAGATCTTCTGTAATCTTTTCTGGCAATGTAAACAACAAATCCACATCAAGGTTTAAATAAAGCAAATGATTCATATACTGTACAAATATGCGGCGATGATAATAAATGTAAGTAAATCAGCGCGCACTACATTATAAGAGAGTATTAAAACGGAATACAAGTGGCAGCGCTATATTACAGTAATTATCATCATAATAATTGATATTTATATATTGTCGAGACCAATTGAAACGCACGTTATTACACCGCATGGTACAAGAGTGAAATATTGAAAATATGAATTATATTCCGTATTCTATATGTATCAAAGTGAAAAATAAATTTAACTAATATTTATATTAATAAAGTACAAATTCGAATAACTCTATTTAACTTTTTGTAAAGTTAAATAGAGTAAAGAACGAAATGAAAAGCGGAAATAAACGGATGAAAAATTAATCAAGATCAAAGATTTATCTGCATAACTTTAGAATGGTTAAATCGCCAGAAGATATTGAAGAAAAAGCATTTATAGAAAAAGCATTTTTTAAATTAACTAAAAATTATATCCAACAAGGGGCTGTGATAAATGATTTAAAATCTATTACTATGATTGCTAATCCAAAAAGTGCCAAGAATCATAGCTTCAGAACGCGTTCGAAGAAATTGCTGGTGATGTTATTAATGCCATTTCTTTACGGCATGTTTAATAGATATGTTTACAATAATATAATTAAGAATTTTCAAGGAACTCGATGCTTACTACCGAACAATTACCTTATATGGGAGTTTACAAGACCGATAACTAATTGCGATTACTGTCGCGACGTCAAAGCGCCGCTAATCTTGCCGAATTTGACCAAAGAGGAATTTCGCTTTTATTCCTATTCATCTCGACCTATGATAATAAGGAATGCAGCCTATGATTGGCCTGCGCATAAAGAATTTACTTTGAACTTTTTTCGGAACTTGTATGAGCGTATCGAGGGTGCTTACGAGTCGATAGAGGAGGAATGTCAGTTTTTACATTTTAAAAGTAATTTCGCAAACCTGCGCGAGGTATTTGCGATGAGTGAAGGTCGAGCGTCACATCGCGAGGGTGAAGATCCTTGGTATGTCGGCTGGAAAAATTGCCATCCACAAATTCTAGATACTATGAAGCAATTTTACAATATACCTCATTTTTTGCCGGATGACGCGGAAATTCCTTATAGCAATTACATTTTCATGGGCTATGAGGAAGGTGCCGTTATGCATGTAAGTTTTGTAGTCGAACCATTCATTTATATATACGGTATTGTAAAAATGTGTCATAATACTTACAAATCTTTTTTATTCTATTTTATAGTTGGATTACATATCGAGACTCATGTGGCAAGCTCAAGTAATAGGTAGCAAAACGTGGACCGTGGCTCCAACACCGGAATGCGATAGCGAATGTAAATCTTTTAAATTTTCCGTCAATGTAACGGATGTCGTACTGTTGGATACGCGGATTTGGTATCACAGTACTCACATCGAAAATGGAAATCTTAGTTTGACAGTCACCTCAGAGTACGGATAGACTTTTAAAACTTTTTACGCATTCCAGAGCGTAATCTATAACGTACAAAAATTGTTTGGATAGGATTCTAGGCAGTTGTTTTTTTATCTTTTTGCAAATCTCGATTGGATACAATATATGCCTTTTAACGTCTGTTATGTCGTTATTCGATGTTTTTCGATCTTTTGTTACTGCAATGAATAAAATTATATTGTTAAACGGCAAGATTTGAACGCATTTTCAATGAATAACTATTGAGTTCACATAAGAGAATATCGTCTTCTAATATAAACTATCTATTATCTCCTTTTCTTCTATTAGAAGAATACATAATTTCATAAAAAATATATTCAAAATGTGTATTCGAAGATTAATACTGATCTGTTTTGATGCTTGACTATGTTCATAATGTCACAATTAATATATTTTTTTATAACTTTCAATAAAGATTTAAAATATTCATTTATAATAAATTCATGGTTATACAAATCATTTACGTATTTACATATGTGTAAACATTTATTTCATAATTATATAGACTCGTGTGAAACACAACAATACAATTGTTTTCAAGAGATAACATGTACAAGAAATTATTGTTAATACTCGCGTTAATACATAGCAGTATTATTGCAGGAGTACCTGCAGTAATACCTGTGCTTTAATATTGCATAGCTATAATGAGAAAAACTTGGTGCACCTTCAACCATCAATTTGAATCTATGTATCCAGATTCAAGAGTTGTAACAAACGTTGACAGTTTGTTACGTTAAATGCGCGACAGCATACAAATTTGCAGTATTCACCTAAAGTGGAATGTACATCGATTACACTATATAGTTCGCTTGTGTAATGCGATATATTTTCACTGATATTTCTTCGTGTAGGCTGGTGGACTTTCCTGAAATATATCGACAAACATTATTATGTATTTATACATATAATTCTATATACATAATAACCCATATTCAAAACGCATTTTTATCGATAAATACGCGTTAACATTATAAAGGCATTATGAACAAGGATCAATTCATATGTTAAAATTACAATTTCAAATATATCTTTTTATATAACATGTACGAGAAATTTGCCCAATCTATATAGAAAAAAATAAAAATATTCTATTCCTATCTATATAATGCTAAGTACTTTAATATCATATGTGCTATAGATAAGACAATCTGTATTGTTGGCGATAAAAATACAGTACAAATGGAGTTGATAAAAAATGAAATGAGATAAAATATCCCGTTTTATATCAAGTATATTAAAGAAATAGAAATATTAAAAAATTAAAAAAAATATTTTTAGAAAAAAAAACAATTTTATGAATAAAATATAAATAAAAAATAAAATATACATTTTGTTTTTTTTTTAATACTGCAGATTCATAAACTTTTGGATATCACCATAAATATTTTACATATAATTAAAATATAACTTACGTAATATTCTGGTGGTGGAACATAAGCGCATTGAGGTCTATTAGGATCATAATATGCGCTCTGCGCAGCTTCAGCAGCCTTTGCATCTGATAAAAAAATGGGAATGTGGAATAATGTATTTCAACACAAGTTAAAAATACGATGTCACATTATTACCGTACCAAAAATTTTAATGATAGTTTTTACTAAATTGAAAAGCACGGTTTTCTTAACAAAATGTCATATTTTTTTAACTATAACGAAAATAGTTAGAGTTTTACAAATTAATTATGGAGATGCATATAGCAACAATAATACACGTATTTATTTAAAAAAATTTAGTTATATATATAAAAGAGATTTAATGCAAAAATTAAAGAATGGCAATAAACTATTATTTTTCATTTACATTAAACGCCAGATTAAAAATCATCAGCGAATAAGTATATCATTAAAACTTAATGTAATGACGATAAATTATACATAATTACGTATTTTTAGCGTTCCTATTATAGTAGTATTTTTATCAATATTAATAAAGTACATACAAACATAATTCCTGTTTGATGTTTTGAATTTATTTTGTTCTGGCATTACTTTATTTATCAAGTTTTAACCGTTTCCTAATTGTAAAATGCGTGATAAACAATGAAATATTTATCTATGCACTCATATATATGTGAAAAATTATATCTGAAATATACAACATAAATGGATAATATAATACGGATTCAAAATTGACTTGAAGCACACAGTCTGTTACATCTGTCTACCTAAGCCGTTTACTGATCTACTGACAACTACAAGATAATAATTGAGTGAAGTGAAAGCCAATCTTATTTCAGATCATGTAAGGACATGTTACACAACCGTATTGCTTAATATTTCAAACTTTCAAATTTAGTGGATATGCACATTAATCCTTTAGCTATCTTTCTATTTGGAAACGAAATCTTGAATTGATAGGTTTGAATAAAAACAGTAAAAATTGTCTTTAATCAATATTTAATATTATATATGTATATATATATATACATATATATATATATATATTAATATAGTACACGTTTAATATATATAACGTACACTATAACCTTGCAGAATCAGCGCATGATGACTCTGTTATATTCAATACAATTGCGAAAAGCATCACTAAATGATTTTTACTAAACTATTGATATTTAGAAAAATATACATATTACACAAGCGTATATATTATTCGCAAAGAATGTTTAGCGCATTCTCTTTTGTAATTTTTTCGAAGTCTGTTATTTATAATTTATAATTTTGATGTATATATGTATATATATATATATATATATATATATATATATATATATGTATATACATATGTACATATATGTATTATATATATATAATTTACAACACATATACAGATATATATACATATATATGTATTTATTATAACTCATTAGTATTGATGTGGGTATGGATTATAAGATCCCGGCTGCTGATTGTAAGGTCCAGGCTGCGTATAAACGTTTTGCGGGTATGCCGAATACGGTGGTGGATTGGGCGAATAACCGCTATAAGGTGGTTGTCCATAACCACCGGGATACGCACCTGCATGGGACATCGGCTGACTATTGTAATTCGGATTGGCCCATCCGGGAGGAGCTCCTGGTTGTCCTACTGCAGCTCCGGCGCCTTGATGTTGTGGGCCGCTCGCGTATCCATATCCTGGCTGTATTCCGGGATACGGTGGCGGACTGTCTGTCATAAAGACTGTATTTCCTAGAAAAGAAGCAATATGGATTTTATATACAATGAGCTTTTAAAAATGTTCAATACAAGTGTATTCTAAAATGAATCTCATTATATGGTTAATGTTTCAGAACTGTATACAACATTTGACTACTAATGTGAATTTTGACAACTTTTAAATTTCAATATATTATAATTTGACAAAGTATACGCTTGTAATATTGTTTTCATTAAAACCAAACATTTTTTTCTTATGCATATGCATCAAGTGTGTTAAATAGAAATACGTATGTTGTTTATTTTACTTTGGCGAGCTAAATCTTGCTATAAGAATAGCACAATAAAAGATTGCATATAGATTGATTTATAGAAATATTCAGGATCATAATCTTTCTTACGCAAGTAAATCAATAACTTTGGAGATATCGATTAGGAAATTAAAAAGCCAATATTAACCTGGCGGAACATCTGGGAATACATTAGTTGGAGGCATCCACCCATAGTATCCAGTTGGAGGAGGTTGATAAGCTGAAGGTTGTGCCGGATACCAATCGGATAATGGAGGCGTATATGGTGGTGGTGCATCATTTGCTGGACCATTGCGTTGAGCTAAAAATCATGTAGAATATAATGAAGACATTTCATATCTTGCTAAAATCAAGCTGAATCGATAAATTTGTCTTTATTGTATACTTGATAATACTATTAATCTTCATATCATGTTTTTGATATATAAAACATAAATATACATATATTTTGATATGAAAAAATACATATAGCTTACATATATTGAAATATTTCCAACTATGTAAAACACACTTTGCATCAATTATTTATCTTACCCATTGCAGCAGCTCTCAGCAAAGCTTGAGCAAATTCCACTGCACCACCGCTCTTGAATCTCAATTTAAATTTGCATTCTCCAATCCAATTACCATTTGGCTGAGCACGGCATTTGCCTCCTATATAATTAGCACCAAAAACTGGTTGTTCCAGTCCTACTTCGCTCAGTGTAATAAATGGAAAACTAAACGACTGCATTTTTTCTTTGTGATCTTTAGCATTAAAGATCATCCTATGTGTTGTCAAGTATAATCTGCCATGTTTTTTTCCAATAAATTCTGGTTGTTCTTGTCCATGAAATTCCATATTAACATTGTCGCTGAAGAGTATGATGCTAGAGATAATTAAATATTAAAATTTAGTTGTATTATTGCGACATATTGTGCAAGTTTATGTTAATTTAATTGGTACAGATATTGCAAATATGATTCACGTAGACGGAATGAGTAATTCATTCGAATAATTGAAATTAAACGACGATTGTGTAATTGCACATTTGTGATAAAGTAATAAAAATTTGGAACAATTAATTGTAGACGGAAAGCTATGATGATATTGCACGGCAGAAATCATATCAAGATTCAAAATAGATAATAATTTTGTGATTAACATAATTTTATGAATGCAATATATGAATGAAAATAGCAAATTATTTAAATAGGTTTTCATTGCTTACCACTCGCCAGAATGGAGAAGAACTCCGCCGTTGGTGTGTGCCGTATTCAATGACATATTCTCCTCGAATTAAACGTTTGTGATGAATGATAAAACTGCAACGAACGCTGACAAACGCCGTTGATGATCGAGACTCTCCTCTTGAAAAACTGCTGGAAACAGATTATTCAGAGTGACGTTACAACGCTATCACTTCTAGATGATGGATGGTGAATAAATGAGGTAGTGTGTAATAATGTGGCGCATTATGGCGACTTATTGATAATAGTCATGTTGTTTTTCGGATTGCTATTTCTGATTGGTGAGCTAATAGTTCACAATGTTCTCAGTCTTGTGGCTAATTTCTGATTGGTGATTGTCGCGCGTCCAGTTTTCATTTCGACGTTTTTGATTAGTGTCCCTCGAAGTAGAGAGAGCGAGACTAGCCATTCGGGGGTTTCACGTGATTGGTGTCACGTGATTTGTGCTCACCGGGTTGTGTTCCAAAACTCGACTTTGTTAACCTTGGGCGTGTTCAGATTCCCGGTATCATATCATCCTTATTTACTTTCGGTAAACAATAAGGATAATACTTGGCATTCTCAGGTGGGAATCTGAACATAGTCTCGAATAACATTGGTTCTTCCAACATATCGATTTCTTCCACCATACTCCAATATTCTTCAACAAGCTCTTAATAGTGATATCGATTCAAAAAAAAAATCGATTCTCAGAATCGATCCATTCTTTTAGGTTCGATTCTTAACAATCGATTAATTGAATGAAAGAGGATTTCAAATAATCGATTCTTTCTTTAGCAATTTGTGAATAAGATTAAAATGGATATAATAATTAATAAAATATGTAACAATATTATAGAGATACAATATATAACTAAATGAATTCACTGAAAATATAATTCAGGGAAAATATAATTATTGTTTATTATAATTTATGATTTAAAAACTCTTCATTTAATAACATTATGGCTGCTTTCTTTTTAAGAGACATATAGTTGATACAAATGTCATTCTTTGTTATTCATTGAAGCAAAAAAGTCTTAATGTTGAAATAACTCGGTGAAAAAATATTATACAGAGCTTAATAAAAAAGCAAATTAAAGGTAAAAAATTCACTCTTTCGAATGCTGTAAACCGCATTTGTGTACATACAATTTTTAATTCGCGCCGTAGAACTTTGTAAATTTCGTAAAAAATTTTGAGATTTGATGTATCTTCATTTATGTTTGTGTAATTCCATGAAATAGATTAGTAAAACCGTTTTCTAAAACACCGAATTTAAAAGTAGAGATTTCAAACTGTAAAATGCTTTTTTAAACATTTATACAGTTCTTCTACCTTGAAATTTGCCTATTTTTGCGTGGTAAAATAGGTGATCCTTTAATTTTCTTAAAATATATTAGGTATAAAATTTATATATTGATTACCAGACATTTGATCAAGAGTTTTATCTCATTGTATAAAAGAGCGCGTATAAAAATCAAGAAGAATCCATTGTATGGCGATGACATTGATTTTTCTTCATTCGAAATATCCTTATAAAATTTTTCAAACTGTTCATTGCATCGAGGAAGAAGAGAAAAGAAGAGAAGCAATCAAAGTGAAATTTCTGTATCTTTTGGCAATGGTTGGTTTGCCATGCACTGATGCATAATGAGATAGTACTATGCCGGTGATTGGCGAACTTATAGTGGCGAACAACAACTATTTGATGCGATTATAGGAGCAAATTGAACATTACCAGACTGACTCGAGCAATGAGCAACAATGAATGTATACTGGCCGTACTGGAGCCATCAGCGGGCTCAACCTGACTATTCCAACATTTCCAGTTAGTCCAGTTTACTTCAGCATGGCTCGGCGTGGAAAGCCGGCGCGCGCAGAAATCAATGCCATAAATGTCAAAGCATGCGCTCAAGGATAAGAAAAGAACTTGGCGTACGTAGTGCAAGGAAATAAATATCATAGTGATCAGGGTCTGGAATCAAATCATTTCGCCGGCAGGAAGCGAGCACTCGCCCGTTCACGTACTATGGATTAGAAGAACTTGTCTAAGCACCAAGTCGCCGTTCTCTCTCTTCGAACTCTTCGCCAATTCCTCTTCTCCAGCAATATGGACGAAAATTTGAGCCGGGGATATGTCCAGCTGGGCAAAGCCAGGGGCATGAATGAGTTCAAATTCTCAAATGGATTCACGCATCTCTCACCACCAGTTGACAAATGCAACTTCATTTACATGGCTCTGATCCTCGGCGGTATAGGTTTTCTTCTACCTTATAACAGGTCCTGCGTCAAACAACGTATTATGTTTTATAGTATTCCTTGCATGTGTATCTTTGATATATATCATATTATATATATGTTAATATATGTATATATAGTTGAACAAATAATCTTTAAAGCCGTTATTATTATAATTAATTGACTTTTTTTCCCACGACTTTGACTGCTCAAAGAGATTCAGCCTTGTAAATGACGAACAATTCTCTCCGGTATTTCAGAGAAAAATATATTTAATTGTTAATCTTAATCTTAATTTGTAATCTTTGACAAATAAATCGACTTTGTAAAAGTTGTAAAAATTTTACGCGTTGCATTTAACTTTGGTTAAAAATTTTGCGATTTATATATCAACAATTGTGCCATTGTTTGTTACAGCTTCATTATAGCAGTGGATTATTTTCAAGCTAGATATCCGGGAACTACTGTGATTTTCGACATGTCCGTTGTTTACATTATTATGGCTTTCTTCGCAGTTTTTGCCAACAATATTCTAGTTGAGACTTTATCGCTGAATACACGAATTACATTTGGTAAGATTGTCATTAAGTTAATCGAGTTTAAAAAAAAACAATTGAGGGTAATTTAACTTATTGTACTTAAAGGATTCAAACAAAAGATCGAAACGTATATGAATTTAGTTTTCTTGTTCTAATAAATGAAATTCGCACATCTATATCCAGTGCTTGGCTCAAATAGGCATTATACATTCCTTGATAATCATTAGAGCCTGAACTGAAGTTCCTTCTTAAACAATACAAAAAAATAATGTTACGATATATAATTATATAATTTAATCTTTAATGCTCAGGATATTTAGTGTCCTTCGTTACTCTGAACTTTGTGGTGATCTGTGAAATTTGGTGGGAACTTTTCGGCGTTGCAACTTCCTATACTATTAATTTAGTTGCCGTCGCTATAGTGTCGCTCGGTTGTACAGGTAGAGTTAAATAAGATTATCATAAATTCAATTAGTATATTAAATAATGGAAAAATGTTACAAGTATTCATTTATCTATTCTCCGATTAATTAATAAGTAACATAATTTATTTAATATGTTAAAAATTGTTTAACACATATTCCAAGAAATATTAATTATGATTCAACACAGATTATCTCTTGCTTTTTAATAACTTAAATAAAAATCTTTAAAATGTTTCTGAAATGTATGACATTTTTTTACGTCTGTGATAATATAATTATTATAAAATGTAGGCATCTACAATTGCGTTAGATCTTTTTATTATTGTGGCTTTCTACGGATTATAAATATTTGTATATTTACAACACCTAAATACGAGAAACGCCACTTTCGATCAAAGTTAAATGTTAAACATATAATAACTATAATAACTAATCATATATATCTATATATGTATTCCTTTAAATAAATTTATCTTAGAATTATGATTGTGCGCCGTTGCTTTTGCACTTTTAACAATTAATCTTGAAAGTCCCCTCAAATTAAAAACATCTTAAAACTTGTAAAAAATATTGCGAAAAATATTGCTAGCCAAATATTTTTAGTAATATTGCTAAGATCTTGATAGTCTAACGATAGGACGCTCGCATGGAATACTACAGATCCGGATTCAAACCATGACTGAGGTAATATTTTTCGTAATAAATTCTTTACAAGTTTTAAGATTCTAATTAAATTTGTGGGATTATTAAAAAAAGTAACGCTTTTCGTATTTAGGTAATGTACTCACATAAAACGGTCTTATTTCCAATCTTATTATTATTTACAGATTATATATTTCATTAATTTGAATATTGTAATATTTTCTTGTAATATTTTTCCAAAAGATCTATTTAACAATTAATTATATATTGTTAATATAATACACAAATTTCTATCTATCTTCTGTATGACATTACAGTTCAGCAATCAAGTTTTTATGGATATACATCAATGCTTCCTAGTCGATATACGCAAGCTGTGATGACTGGAGAAAGTGAGTATTGTTTTTATGAATGGTTGGCATTTGTCTTTAGTAAATTATTTAGCAGAATTTCAACTTAATTTAACTTTAAGGCTACGATCCACTTGATGCTACAAATTCAAAGCATTTTTTGATTGGTCAATTAGTAAATTTCTTTCTTCCGATTAGTCAATCGAAAGCTTTGTGGACCGCACCCTAAATGATATTAGGATTTGAAATTTGTTAGAAATTGTAAAAATGAGATTGTCTTGTTGATATTCGATATTATGAGTAACGAGTAATCGTATATCTTTTCTAATTATTACGAAACATATTATATAATACAAGAAAAAAGAAATATCTTGCTATATATTTTCAGGTTTTGCTGGTTTTTGGGTGTCAATCAATCGAATAATAACAAAGTCTCTACTCAATGATGAACGTGGCAACACATCCATGTTTTTTATTTTATCGAATATGACGATCTTGTTATGTTTTGTACTACATCAAGTAGTTCGAAAAACCGATTTTGTGCAATTTTACATAACGCTATGTCAGGAAAGAAATCGAATTACGTTAGAACCAACGGAGGATGTCGGTCTGGTACGTAATCATTGTATTCCTTATTTAAATTCCATTCGAAAATTGAGGAGTGATAATTATGATATCAATAAATATTTTGAGAAAGCAATATAATTTTTCTCGAAATACTTAAATTATTTGAAATTAATTATCGATGCATAATAACAATGAGTTAATGATTAATACTGTAATTTTTGTTGTTGTTAAATAGATGGATCCGTTAGATCAAGTCGGCGATCCCTCAAAAGGCCAGTATGGAGTATTGAAGATTCAAACGAGTCCATTGGGAACAGAATCTGCAAGTGGAAGTGCTGATTTAAATGGTAATCAAGAAATTAATTCTCAAGTATAAAAATAATAGAAACGAATACCGAATTTCTTTGAAAGATTATTCAGAAAGATTGTTTTGAAAAGAAGAATATTGCGATACTGTAGAAACATTTTGATTGTTACAGCAGCCGGACAATATTCTGCATTTTCGTTCAGCAATCCGGTGTATGAACCTAGTGCTCCTTCGGGTAATCCACCTGGTAGTGCTGGACCAACTTACAAGGTTGAAGATGTCGTAGTTATGAGAGGAGCTTACGGAACACAAAGCACCAGTACGCCATGGTCTGGCATAAAAAGTAATAACGCTGTTTTCACTTATCGTTAAAATAATTAAAATGAGAAAATTGAAATTGATTCTTTTTTACATAAACTTCTAGATTTTTATCATAAGATATTTATAGTCGGTATTCATAGTCGATTCTTATATATATTTAAGACTATTTTAAGTACAGATTTAAGATGTCATAAGTCAATTACAGAGCTGTATTACTATTTTAAGATATTACTTAAGATAACATTACTTTTTATACGATTATATGTAATTCACATATTATCAATTACAAAGCAATTGAAAAGATTTAATCGCAATTTGAAATGTAAAATATCAGCTTCATGATTCATTTAAAACAATATTTTTTAGGAGGTTTGCTTGCGAGACTCGAAGTTGCCAAACTCATCTTTCCCTATATGGTCAGCATTGGTGCTGCTTACTTTATAACGCTCTGCCTTTATCCAGGAATCGTATCAGAAATAATTTCTTGTAAATTTGAGTCATGGATGCCAGTTATTTTGATGACTGCTTTTAACGCCTCTGATTTACTCGGCAAGGTATCACCAATCATAAATTGTTTGTTTCAATCTTATTGCTCTTTTGTTCTTTTTTTTTGCATTTAATATGTATACTTATTATCATTAAAATTCAAATAGATAAAATTATAAAAAATAAAAAATATTATAATAGAATAATACTTGATTGATGTCTCTTTTAAAAACGAAGATAGAATGAATATAAAATAGTAAGATAAAAACATTTCTTATATAGGATTATATAGGATTATAATAAAGATAATTAAATTTCTTGTAGGTATTTGCTCTGATACCTTATGAATGGAAACGAACTCAGCTACTTTATTTCTCTAGCGCACGGATCATACTTATTCCTCTATTTTTTCTTTGCGCAATTCCGCGTGGCGCTCCTATTCTCTCTGGTGAGGGATATCCGCTCCTATTCTCTTGGCTACTTGGCCTTACAAATGGTATAGTTGGTTCCATACCTATGATTCAGGCACCTAGTAAAGTACCAGAAGAACATCGGGAACTTGCAGGTATACATCATAAATCTAAATTTTCCTTAAAATACTAAGTGAAGTATTGACAAAGAAGAAAAGAGAAAAACGGTATATATTATTGGGACACAATAAATTAAAAACTCAGATAAATATTTTTACACTGTCAATTATTTATATTTCTAAAATAGATGCGATATTCTAATATTAATAATTTTATTTTAAATTTATGTAAAGATTGGAGATATTATTTAGAAATTTTATTCAAAAAGATTTTAAAAAGAAAGGTAGCCTATCGTCAAAAAATTTTTTGACGGGACAGCAGATACACGTACAACACAAAGATTAATACGAAATCTAACTTATCACATATCTTACTTCCTTAGGTAATATTATGACCTTATCATATACTACTGGTTTGACTATTGGATCTCTATTGGCATACATGATGGACGCATGTCTTGGACCACCTGTACAAATCAAAGACGTATGTTTGAAAACGGCAAAAGTTCAAGCTGGTCAAACTTCGACAACTGTATTTGCTAATGTAACAGCGAGTATTCTAACGACCGCAGTATCTTCCACTTTACCTATTGTTGAAAAAACAACAGCGATATCAACAAAGCCGAAGACTACCGATGTATTAACCACAATCCTAATGTCAACATTATTGTCGAATAGCACCGCGAACTTACTGAGCGACAGAGGATTGTCGGATACGTCAACGACGGCCTTACCAAAGATCTTAGCTAATGTTACTTCGGCGAGCAACGCGATCTTGCAACATTAGGACGCATATTTGTGTGCTGTGTTAAATCTGGTGCTTTCACATAAATATATAGAGGAAAGAGAGAGAGAGAGAGAGAAAGAGAGAGGGGGGGATGCGCGCGCGCGCGCGCGCGTGTGTGTGAGACTGAGTAAGTATATGTGCGTGTCGAAGAAGATCAAAGAAGTTGAAAAATTGCTATAAGGCTGAATTTAAATGAGTTGGTTAAACTTTTAAGTTGATATACAAATAATCACGAAATTTGATTTGATTTTCTATTATTATCAATAGTAAGATTCAATTTATATTGTTATTATGTATCATCTTAAATCGCATTCCGATATGTATGTATATTGCTAGTATTGAAAATCTATTCACGTATATTTGCATATAAAGGTTTTCAATATACATAGGTATACATATTATATATGTGCATATATGTACAGAGTGAATCATTTTAATTTAACATTCACCGATTTTCTCAAAATTAAGTTTAAGATGAAAATGTTACAGACAAAAGTTATTGTTCAATTATTAGAGGGAAAAAAAATTCTTGAAAAGATATTCCGAAGGTCAGATCAAAGTTAATTACAATTTTTTAAATGGAATTATGTAGTTCTTTTTAGTTAAGTCTCTAATTATTTATAATTAGAGAATTAGATAAAAAATAAAAATCTAATTTTTTATAATTCCTCTAATTATTTTGTGATACATATACAAATATTGAGGTAGAGATATCAAAAAACTAATAATTTACAAGATATTTAATATTTCATATCAATATGTATATGTATATAGAATAAAATATGAAGATATCTTTTCAAGATCACAATCTTTTTTCCCCCTAAAATAATTAAACAACTTTTGTGCGCGCATGCGTGCGTGCGTGCGCGCGCGTTTGTGTGTATGTGTGTGTGTGTGTGTGTGTGTGTGTGTGTGTGTGTGTGTGTAAATTGAGCAAAAAATGTTTTGGAATCATACATAACACGAACCAAAAAATATAAATGTAGTGAATCAAGTTTAATATATTAACAAAAAAAAAAAATAGCAATAAGTACTAATAAAAGTATCATAATTCGTTGAATATGTTATAAATAATCGGTACACACAAATTTAAAGTGCTCTCGCTATTGCAAATTGCATATTCTATTAACGTTTGTCGCAAATAAAAATTGAATTTTGCATTTTATTTAATAGATTCTCATTAAAATATTGTTTTCATCAATATTTATTTTTATGTATAAACTGTATAGTATATTTAGTTTATTCGAAATTGTTCTGAGATATCGCCAGATTAAACACACGCACAAAGAAATTGAGATAATTGTAAAAAATTGCGCATCTTGAACAATTTGCGACAGATACGTGGAATTGTGTTTTCTTTCTGTTGAAGATATTACATGCCGTTTATTTCACATTAGCAAATCGCTTTTCTAAATACTTTTAAAAGTCTATAAGAGCGAAATTAATTTTTTTAATAAGAAATATTGTTCTCATTTCGTTGTTTTTATTTCGTTGTTACTGTTTCAATGTATAACATACTGTTAGACTATTGATGGTTGATAATTAGGAAATTTTTGCTGATAAAGTTATCGCACGAGTATATTCTGTCAAATTGTTATATGCATCTCCATGTGTCAATAGTTAATACGTAAATGTAAAATACGTATATTTATATGGTACACTAGACGTCATAATTATTTTACATTCACTGGATGCATTCTCTAGATGCATTTTCAGAAAAAAATAGATGTTTAATATTATATTATACCTACCCATAATAAAGAAATGGACAATACCAAGCAATAAATTGACAAATAGTATTTGATATATGAAAGATTGCTTTAACTTTTATTTCATGGATACTTTTGGATCTAAAAATTTACTCCTTAATTTATCGTTAATTTAAATAAGTTACAAGTTGTATGATTTCATCCATGAAATAAAAATAAAAATAATCTTATATGTTTTTTAGATATGTGCAAATTTTTTGTACATATATAAAATACACGAAAAACGAAATGAAAACGTGAAATTAATTCATAAATATTCTTCTTTAATTTTATAAAAATATATGTAACCTACTTATGCATAAAAATGAAATGTTGTCATTTACAGATCATTTGTGATGCATATGAATATCTATAAACACAATATGTTATTACGTAGCACTCATCTAGTGAATGTGAATGTGATTTAAGATATTTATGATACGTCCAGATTTAACGAAAGAGAAAAATAACTTTCTCACATAACATCCCCTCTTTTACCCTTCCAGTCCCTGTATTCTGTAACTCGTTATGCAATCCTTATGTGCTCATAACGATACATTTGTGCAGATTTTTATATAGTAAAAAAATACAAAAAAGCTGTGCAACTGTTATTATGAACGTATAACAACTGCATAATGAGTTACAGAATATAGACTTAGCTTCGTTATTCGCGTTATCTGCTCAAGACATATCCGGTGTTATGTAGGAGATTGTAATCAAAGTTTGTAAAGATAAAACGTAGTTAGTAATACGATGGAAAAATGTATAATATACTTGATCATATATCGACTGAAATCAAATATCTTTCTCGATTTCTTTTTTTCTTAACTTATAACAGAGGCGTATGCGTAAGGAAACATTTTATGAGAATCAACATCTTCAATATAATTTCTCTAAGATTAATCATTCCAATTATGGAAGACAAAGTAGTAATAATTCATTTCCAGTAAATGAGAATAGATTAAAATAGATTGGAATTTTTAATCTATCCGAATGCGGATATATTATAGAATTATTTTAAATGAAAAAACTTTTTAGATTCAATTGGATTTAAAAAAAAATTGCATTTCCTATCCAGAATTTTTGAATTAAGCAGTATCCACTTTTAAAAACTCAATTTATTTTTGTAATAAAAGACATAGAAAATGTGCTTGTAAATCCTCTAAATGAATAAAGAGAAAATTCAGGTTTTCACAAGTACGCATTCATGAACATTGAAATGAATTTTTTTACAATCTATTTTAATTGATTTTCATTTACTAAATTGTATACTCGCGTTATACTATTAATATATATATAATTATCGATTTACTAATCCTTTCTGGAAATTCATATGTATAATTATATACAGAGTGAATTGAAATAGCTACGCTGATGTACTCCTTTTCCATTTGTTTCAAAGTTTAGTTTGCAAGATGAAAAACACCTTCCCAAGTAGCACATCAGGCTAGACTCTTTAGGACTTTATCTTCTAGCACGAAATACTATTAAAGATCGTCAATCCTAATAAATTTTTGTCCTTACAAAAAGGCGTAATTGAAGAACATTAACATTATCAATAATTAATATAATTTTGCGATTATTAACATAAATAATTGGATAATATATTATTAAATTCATGATTTTTTATTATATCATTATGTGTTAATGGTCCATAAATAAGCATACTATTTTTATATGAGATATTTTGGAGATATATAAATAATTTAATATCAATTTTATAATAAAGATTCTTTTCTTTCATTCTTCGTAATTTTAAGGAAATTACGTTTGACAATTTAATAATATTCATAGTAATATCAAGAGGAAAAAAATATATATTATTTTTTATTATTTGTTACATATTTCTTTTCATCTATTACATTAATATTTTTTATTTTTAATTGATTTAAAATACATTCGCACTTACCTTTTAAAGTCTTTTTACTATTATCTACAGCAAAAGTTTTTGCATTAGTGTCATTTCACTCTTTGTCGAATTAATACAAAAATGATATTAACGTTTTTGAAAAATAATAAAATATAACAGGTAAGTAGAATAAAATATGATTTAAAAGAATATGTTGCGTGTAAATATATATGAGAATGTGTACATTATTTGTTATATATTTTTTATTCTAATAACGTCATATTTGTGTACATTTTATCAGATATGATACGGCATAACAGCTTAACATTGATTCCAAATAAATGTATCGATTGATATACTTTACGATATATTGTTCTGTAATTCAGAATCTAATTCTTAATATATGTATTACTTATACATATGATCAAATGTTGCAAAGAGGTTACGCCGCATATAATTAATTAATATATACAAACAATATATGTGTATACATACATATATAGATAAACAATACATATATGGATAATAAATGGAGTATCCTGTGTATGCGCGCGCGTGTGTATACGTGTATGTGTGCGTGGGTGTGCGCGCGCGCGTGCGCGTGTGTACGTGTATGTGTGTGTGTGTATATGCATATGTATCTATATACGTATATGTATATCTAATGTACCTCTCATAGATCTATATATTCTATATACATCATCGGGTTCCAAATTATTTGTTTTTCAGAAAATTAAACTTTTTTCATACATGATCAACTAACATGGATGACTTGTAGTAATCTAAAGGGTGTTTTTTTAAGCCCGATAGAACTTGAAATTCTAAAAAATAAAACAAAAAATTAAATTAAACAGCCGCGGTGGCCATATGCCCGAAATCATTTTCAAATGTTAATGCCATGCATTGATCTTTCGACTAAAAAAAATTTTTTGATTATAATTTAATTTTTGTGTTAGTTTTTACAATTTTAAGTTCTATCGGGCTTAAAAAAATCTATCGGGCTTAAAAAAACACCCTTTATATAACCGTCTCTGGAACTTCTCTTGATCATATAAAAATGCTGCGTTTAATAACACCGCGACGATTCCATTTTTCCATTTGACATGTCACATTCTATCTTTCCATAATTAAAGTGTGATTTTACTTTCGTGAAATCTTATCGTAGAGAAAAAAAACGCGTTTTTTCTCTTATTTACGTCACAATGGAACGACTACAATCGTTCTATCACAGTTAAAATTCGCCTAGAAAATAAGGCCACGATGACGAAATTATTGAATTAAAAAGAACAAACCTCTTTACAATTATGGTCATTTGAGGTATTTTGCTGCCCAATCTGTTCGGCTGTGAGGCCCATTGTTAGCTTTTGAGTTGAAAACATTTCCAAACAAGTTTGGTTGAAACATAGGCTTATTGGTAGTTTCTATTGAAAAAAGATATTAATTGATACTACATCGTAAATCTATTAATTTTTTCTATTTGCAAATAAAATAGAAAATGCATCTGCATTCTTTTGTTTCAAAAATGTGTATTCAAAAGATATTATTCTTCTGGAATAGAAGGGAATAACTATGGCATTATAATATTAAATTAATACAAAAAATTACATCATTTTTTAAAATAAGAATGTAATAGCAATGTATAATAAGTATTCATAAATACTCACTAATGTTTTGGGTACCATACACGCTGGGATAAGGTAATTTCAAGCTTTGTTCGGTGATATAACGGTTTCGCGCGAGATAATGTTGCCTCGTTTGATTTTCAATATTATTTCTAGGCCCCCAAAAAGATTCTGTAAAATCTTCATAGTTGTTGGATGTTGCCTGACCAATGAATCCATTTAATAGCAGTTTAGATCGGCTGATATCAGAATCCTCATTTCTTGAAAATGAATAGAGAGAAGTATTACTTTGAACGATAAACGATAAAGAAGCTGCGGTACACATTGATAAAGATATATGAATAGTTTATTGTAAATTTTGAATTTACAAGGAATTACACAAGGATCTAGTACAATTTTAAAATATACATTTGTCATTTTATTTGTGCATTTTAATTTTGAAAAATTGTTCTATTCAGTATACATTTACCGCCATCCAATGAATATAACCAGTATGCTGCCGAAATTTTGATAATCAGGACAATAATTGCCAAAATATATAGTAATATATATATTATATATTACTATATATTAGCTCGAGTGATCGTATACTTTGGTCTAGGAAATCTGCTATTATTATTAAACCTTGGACGAGACATTCAATCAAGTTAATCAATAATGTTCGGCATAGATATAGAAGATGTGCAACATGAAGAAAAATCAAAGAAATTCGAAAAATTGATCCAATAAGTTCAGAGATATTTAAGAAAATATTTGATGAAAATAAGAGGGAGAATTTTGATAATACAGCAGCTAAATCTTGTATAGTATTAGTCAAAATAAAAATTGATTTGTAAACAATCACATCATAAAATCGTTTTATATGACCCTTTTCAAATGGTATAAATTTGAGCATACTTATTAAGTGCTTGGAAAAAACATTTTGTTTGATTTGTAATTGTATCAAAAAGAAACTGATTATCAATATCGCGCATGCGATAAGAATTCTTTGAATTGGATTTCGGAATTTTATATACCTGGATGGCAAATTTGTGCTCTGGCCTGCGACGTACCGAGCCACACTGAGATAGTGTTGTTTTGCTGAGACCTTACGTAAGTTCTTCATCTGATTAGATTGGTTTGAGTGATTCCATATTCTCGATGGTGATTCCTTCCATGTTGGTAGGGACCAATTTGCATTGCCATGCAAACTGTCCGACTGTTGATAATTGGCATTCCAATTGGCACGATTTTCTTTATATACGCGATCTGAGATGAGTGTTGCGCTCGGATTCTCTGGGACAATTTTGCTTCTAATATAATCAGACGATTAGATTAGAGGATTAGAGAACTAATTGGAGGATGGTGTGCATAATGGACTGTAGAGAGAAAACATAACACACCCTAGAAGATCCGCAAAATCATCCTCATCCCATTTAGAGGCATTGCTATCGTGCTTACGATTATTATGATTCGGCAACGGTAAGGCCGCTGGCTGCTGTTGTGATTCAACGAGCATCTTTTCTGATGCTCTGCAAATATTTGATTTTAATTCGTAATTTAATGAAATTAATTGAAAATTTACGATTTTAATTATATTATACATTTTATATTACGTATTTTAATTTAATTATACGTTTATCATGAGCTTCTTTATCGTTTTAAAATATAACTTGTATATATACTGTGACACTTTTATACTCAATCTATTATTCGTTACAATAGTAAAATATGAATTCTCATGTATTTAAATATAAATACAGTAAAATATATCCTACCTCGATTGAATAAAGTTATTAATGATGGGGTCTTCTTGAGGATAATTATATTGTTTAGGCACAGGAGGTGGAAGATTTATTTTGTTCATAACAAGTTCTCGTTGAGATACGACTCCAATTTTTTTACTATTAATGATATGTGGATCGCCGACTTGAAAATATGGATACCTGGAATCAATCATGACAATAGTCACTACTGGACAGCCTCTAATTGTTCAGGATTCTTTTAGAAAATTTCTACAATATTTTGTAAGAAATTTAATAGATATCTTAAAAAATATATCAACATCTACTCTTTCGTCTTAGAAATGTTTGCACAAATTTAATATCTATATTATATAATTTTTGTTTCTCTTAAAACAGGCATTATTGTTATAGCATTTCATATTAACAGTTTGTTTTTCCATTTTACTGCCATAGCACGATTATAAATGTATAAAATAAATAATATTGATGCTTTAGGTAACAGGATAAGAAAAATTGTTAAAATTATTGAAATTGTTCTTCAAAACTGTTTTTTTCAAAACAATTACATAACTGATAAAAAAGAATTTATTTTATACATTTTATTTATCTTATTATGCAAATTTAGTTCTGCTCCTCGATAATTATACGATTTATTAAACATTCTATATTATATGTATGATTTTATAAGTACCTGAGCGATTGTTGCGCCGTTGGTCTCTTTACAGGATTCCACTGTAACATGTCTTCCATGAGTATGACTGCCTCTTGACTGGCATTAGGTATTAACACAGCCAACGACGTACGCGTAAAATTCGGAAATTTGAAATTCATAGCTGTAGCCAATTGATACCCCTCTAGCCAATCATCTTTATCAGGTGTTCCAATTACAGAACAAATTTTAAATATTTCGTCAATCTCACTTTTACCAGGAAACAGTGGCCTAAATGTATACAATTCAGCCATTATACAGCCGACCGCCCAAATATCAATCGGACTGTTGTAAGTCGTGGAATGTAATAACACTTCCGGTGCCCGATACCTGACAGAATTCAATGAGATTAATCAAAAAGATTTGCATGTCGAAAATGTCAGATTATTATTGCATCAAATTTCTTGATTATCAACTGATTATGTAATATTTACGAATTGCGACTAGTTATACAATTAGATATATTACCATCTTGTTGATACGTAATCCGTATATGGAGGTCTCGATCGAATCTCTCTCGCTAGCCCGAAATCAGCAATCTTTACTAACTCGGGACCCATACATAATAAATTTTCTGGCTTCATGTCGCGATGAAAGAAACCGTGTTTATGCATAAAAGCGAGACCTTGCAATACTTGATACACCATGTTTCTTATTACTGGTTCGGGAAAAAGTTTATCCCTATGATTGAAAACATCTCAATTAAAATATAGTTTTTCTAATAATATTTGTAGAATACAAATTATTATAAAGATGTACCTATCTTTCATTAGTTGATAGAGATTTTCTTTCATGTACTCAAATACGAAATACAGCACATCATTCTCCCGTATAACTTCTTTAAGTTTCACGACGTTTGCGTGACTAAGTTTTTTCAATGACTGCAATGAAATGGAAAAGAAAATGATGAAAATTAATTGTTAATGTAAGTAGATGTTAATCGAGAAAAGCAAAAAATAATCAAGCCATTTTTATATAATCTCATAGGCATAATTAAATTATATTATGTATATAGCACAATATTACATTTTCAAATCTTTATATTGTTCATGTCTTGTTATGATTTTCACAGAAAATTAATCAAGATTTTTTAAATTATTTATCTAATTTGAACATACCTTTACTTCTCGCAGATTCATAGCTTCTTCCCAAGAATAATATTTTCTCTTCATTCTCTTTATAGCTACCTTTTCTCCCGTGTCAATACGTTCTCCCAGCACAACAGAACCAAAGGTTCCATCACCCAACTGATTCAAAGTTATGTATCGATTCATGTTCACTATTGAGATACTTGACAATTTTTATATTATTACTCGTCACTTATTGTACATAGTGAACGTTATAAAGAGAACATATTTATGCGTCACTGAAATTGGCACCCTTGCACATTTCTTTGTATTTGCTGTAATCGTGTAATGCATTGATGTTATTAGAATGCTATTAGAAGTTACTAGGCTTATAAATTATTTAAAAAATTTTCTCAATAAAATGTGGATTTAATATGTACAATTTTGTGAGATAATTTTAAAATAACACAAAAAACGAAAGAAGTTTAAATCTTCGAGAAAATAAAATCTCGTATCATTAAATTCAACTTGAGGATGGATTACCTGATATTACTAATAATTATCGAAATTGTCAATTTGTGCACTTTTATTTGACATGTATTGGATAGTAGAGAAAATTCATATTTTACGAAGAATAATATATTTTTCGTTTCACGCACGCTTGTGAAATGTCAGGATAAATCCAAAGTATTCAAAAGGTGACAAAGAATTTTAGGACTTTTCCTAAAAATATTCTTATTTATAATATTCTTATTTATAATATTTAATTATGACAAAAGACTAAGTTTATTCATGAACAAACTTAGTCTTTTGTCATAATTAAATATTATAAATAAGAATATTTTTATATAAATTTAAATTATATAAATTTGTGTGAAAAAATAAGTGAAAAAACTTGCGCTCGTATACTTATATATAATTTTTTACTGGAGGACTTATTGTTAGATTGAAATTCTGTGAAAAATGATACGAGTGTCCATAATATAATTTATAATACAAAATAAGAGTGCCTTCAGAAAACTTTTGTTGCAAGGTACAAATAAATATGAATTATCCCAAGTATTAACTCTACAGTAGAATGAATATTTGATAATAGATTCTGCCATAATACTCGATAACCATTGAAATGGTAAAAAGAACGGAATTTCTATATAGCATTTCTGTCACTTCTGATTTGGTATCATGATTAAACATCGTGCGGTTGCGATATCTATGGATCATTGAAACTTGCCTTTATTTATTTCAAGATTGAATAATACGATCGGCGAAAACGTTAGATTAGTGCTTCTATATGCATCAAATATGCACGATAAATTGTACGACGAAAAACTCAAAACATTTTACACTATTTTTGCACATATCCTATGATAATATCTACGATCCTACCTATGGCATAAGGAGCGAAAGATTTATAGGCATAATCTAGGACATCAGCCGTATGGTATATGTCGTGTCGAGATTAGCATTTTCTTACAGTCGCATGCAAACAATCTTTGTGTGGGCCAGACATGCAAGAATATAGATTTTCTCAAATGGCACTATTCGACCTGATCAACTGACGCAAAAACACCGAATCCCTGATGAAAATTTTCATCAAAACTTTTTATATTTTTAATTTTTCAGAATTTCTCTATAATTTTATAACTTTCTCATATTTTTCATATGAATTGAAATTTTTCAGGAAATCTATATCTTTTCTCAGAATTTTTCATATATGTTAATTATTAAATAAGATAAGATAAGATAAACATAAGATTTTTAATATTTTTTTATAAGTGTAATTTCTGATGAAATGTTGTAAAATCTAAAAAATTTAAAAATACTTTTTTTAAAAATTATGGGATGAGAAATTTCAGAATATTTCAGAATTCACTTGTATGAAAAATTCTGAGAGAAGATGTAAACTTTCCGAATATTTCAGAGTATTTCTGAAAAATGTTTCAATTCGTATAAAAATTATGAGAAAAATTTTCATCAGGGATGTCTTGAAATTTTCTGTTCTCATTGGAGAACAGAATATTCATGATTTCGATTAATCTGAATTTTAATGCTGCAAAATACTCCATAAATCGTGATTCATTGATTACAATATCGAATTGTCTGACAAATTTTATAAGAATAAAGCTTTTCTTGCTTAAAACCAAACCAAACCTATTCTTTATTGATTTTAGACAGATCATAATAGAATTTTGGTTTGAGACTTATTTAATTATTATAAAAAAAATTAGAAAAGTGCAATATATAGAAAAAGTTGAACAACTTTTTTTTTGGAATAAGCTAAGATCACATATATATATATATATATATATAGTGAAATGCTCTTCTTATATATATATAGTGAAATGTTCACTACAATGATGTGCTTTGCAATAATGTATAACAATAGAATCCCGACAAAATTACATTTGTTCATTAATACAATAAACTGATAACAAAAAACGATTCACATTCCTAATTCTAAGTATTTCACACAAAGATTTAAAAACATTTGCTTTAATTTATCGATTTATCAAGAATATTTAATCATATGTATAAAATAATTTAACTACTTTTGTACCGTTTTACATTTTTCAAAGATTTCTAGCATTCTTATTGAAAAAAAGAGCATGAATGTAATTAGCTGGTATATAATAATTTTTACATTCTTAAATCGCAATGTTCAATTACTCCGATTATCAATGCGAATAAAATATCAGTTTACCAAAGAAGAGTCGGATTAACGACAAAGTCATACGTCATCGAGGCAATATTAGAAAATTGATAAATCACTTCTTTTATTTATCTCATCGTTCTATCGTACATAATAACAGAGTTATGCTCACAGAAGGAAAAGCGGAGATAGATTTTTGATTTGGCTGACCTTTTTCCACGTACTTGATTACCTTCTTGCGTAGCTGTCATTCGCAACAAACTATTAATCGAGCGGCCATCGGCCATACTTCGCAATACCTCGCGGTCGCTATGGCTACGAATACTTGTAAGTCAAACTGCCGCGCTGGCCGCTGCCGGTTGCGTCAGCTACCTGAGCTACCATCAGCTACCTGCCACCACTCACGGCACTCACCAGGTCACCACTCAACCAGTGAGTGGCTGCGCCGATCGCGCGTCCAGTCATCCGAATTTTAAGATTCTTTATTTTTACCTAGATTTGTCTAGATTATTCAGAAAAAAAAATTTTTTTTATTATATTTTGAAAGATTTTTATCTCTTCAAAAATGAAAAAAAATGCAAATTTTTATGCAAATAATTTATTTTGTATCGTTTTATTTACCTGAAAATATTAATAAAGAGAGAGTTAAAAGTTATATTTCTAATTTTTTTATCATATAACGAATACTCTTTTTTTTAACGTTCTATGAATGAAACGAGATTATAAACACACATATGTGTATGTAATAATATTTTAATATTTTAATAATTTGCGACGTAATTTCTTCAACGTGTTCAAACATATTCAAATGTCGAGGCTTTGAAAAAATAATATTAAGATTACTGTAACCTTGTATAAATTATTTTAATTAATTATTTTCTGTGTTTTGTGGACGTATGAAATTGATTGTATTATATACAGGCATAGTCGAGATTTATACTATTTATGCAATAATTCAACTTCTCTATTAATTCTCAATGCCATATCTTGATATTCTTGTTCTTAGAATGTTTCTCATTCTAAATCGGGATATTTTTTCTCTTTCCATATTTATACATCATTACTGAACTTTTCATCACGATAAAAAGTGTCACCGACGAGATACTACTAAAGACGGCGGCCCTGGGAAAATTTTCGTATCTATATACATATAATCAATAGTAATAATTGAAGAACAATGACATTATCGACAATTGATATAAATTTGCGATTATTAATATATAAATATTATTTGGATAATACATTACAAATTGATGATTTTTTTTGTTATATAAACACTGCATAAATAATGTATACTCGTGTCGGCTACAACAGCCGTTTATAAAGATATCTCTCTGACGATAACTTATCAGTGATTCATCGTGTAATAAATAGTTTATGTCTCAGAGGTGTTAGCAGGTGCTAGTGTCTAATTCTCAATATGGCGCAGAACATTGTACAATGACACCTCATCACTGATCACAATAGGAAAAGATAGGAAAGGCTGTATCTAGTCATGTATACACCTCACGAACGTGTATACATATATACAAGATTCGTATTTTCCTCTAGACCCAGCGAATCAGAGGCGAATATTACAAGTCGACGACTCGACAGTTTTCTCCGTTGAACGCGCCCACTGACACAATCAGTTCACTAGAATGACATCAGTTCTGTGTGGCCGATGTTTTCTTTTATTTAATCGTTATCAATTTTCATTCTCGATGTAAATGATGTAGCCGTCTTTTCTCTCGCGCGAGTTTACTGTACAGTTTGATTACCTCGTGATTTGTATCATTTTATACATAGTACTTATTAAGTAGCTGTGATAACTTAGCCATAAGGAATACGTATCATTTGCTACGTTCTCGATTGTCTTGACAGTTTCTCTTGGAAGTTTTCGAACGAAGTTTTCGAGAAATTATGGCCGTGTTGCAGGACAATTCGTATTAATTTGCATTAAGTGAGTATACCTAATTGGTGCCTACTTATTTTATAAAACAATAAAAACTGTATTTGGTAATAGGAGTAAAAACACGCTCTTTTTCAACATTGCTATTTTTCAACTTGTACATATACTCTGTCTATTTCAAAACTGATAAAAAATTCCAGTATTTTTCTTTGCACGATTATACGAGTTACGTTAGATCTTAATCTATATGGCAGTTAAAAAGTTGCCATATAGTTTATGCAAATTAATTAATTAAATATATAACTTGTAGTAATGGTAGCTGCTGGAGCTACAGTTTTGATGGCAGCTAGCGAGGAGAATTCATCAAATGAAACAGGAAGTAGTACAACACGTTCGATAAACCAAAGTACTTGTTCACGTTATAGCGAGCTACAACGTTGTGGTCAAAGGAACGTTGAATCATCAGTTAAAGATGTGGCTACTTGTTCTTTGGGTATTAGTAAGTACTGAGAATTTAGATAGCTATATGTCATGTTATTAAATCGAAATATAAAGATAAACATGTCATAATATTGTATATGTTTGCCTATGCATTTGAATATTTTTGAAAAAAAAAAAACAATTGTTTGATATGATAATATTATGAAACTCATAAGTCTCTTTGGTAAATATTATTTGTTTTAAATGGACAATTTTCATGTGCTTGATATCCTCGAGTTTTGAACAGAAAATGTATAATTTACTTCTATTAGTAGAGAAGAAGCACCGTAGCCTTACAGCAGAAAACAATGGTAAAATAGTATCTAAGTTAGACCTAAAGGAGAGCTCAAAAAATTTTGCAACTTGTAAAAATGCTCCGGTTCGTGAGACCAAAACTTCTAGATTACGGGCTGCTTCTATAGTATTACCCAATGGTAAGTAAATTTTCAAATGTACCTTTCCATATAGTTTTAGTATATATATACATAACATTTTATTGTCATATATATAAATAAAAATATAATTTTCTTTTATATTTGAACGTAACAATTTACCTGAGATAAATAATATGTGTATTTTTTGATTGATGTACATATATAGGTTTTAAGACTTAAGTAATGACTTTAAATATCTCTTGAATGGTGCGTTTTAGAGAAAAACGTTTCAGACAAAAGTTTTGTAACTTGAGGGATGTAAGAGATGAAGATTAATGTAATGAAAAAATGGAGAGTTCCATTGAAAAAATTCAAAGTGACCTTGTCCTGACCTTGATAAATTCAAAATTCAAGATCAAATCAATGATACCATCTTATGTCCTTCTCGAAGCCACAAAACTTTTGTCTGAAACATTTTTCTCTAAAATGCACTATTTAAGTGATATTTGAGGTCGTCATTAAAAACGGGACACCCAGTATATATATATATATATATATATATATATATATATATATATATGTTTAATCGCTATATATTGTTGTGGTATATATGTACCATAACAATAGCTGGACTCATTTGCAAAAGCATATATAAATAAATTGTTTCTTTATACAAACAGATGTAACATTATCATCTAAGAAATTACTTGGATCAGAAATTCCTGACTCTCAACGGCACAATTCATCAACTAAACAAGTAAGTGTATTTGTGAAAAATATAAGAAAGGTCGTCAAATACGAGCAAATAATTAAATCATAACGTAGAAACTAGTTTATTTTTAAGCATTAATAACAAAGAAAATAAAAACTAGTTTTTCAAACTACATACTTACATGACATAGGAACGTTTCAACTTCATTTAATCATCTTCAGCTAAATTAATAAGATAGGAAAGTTTTTAATTCTCTTTTTATTAAAATAAAAATCAAGCTCAAGATTGCAAAGCAAATAACAGTAATAGATAGGTCAATAAATTTTATTTCTATTTTTTTCCCTTTTTAAAGGAATATTCTTATCTATGTAATTTTGTATATAATTTTATCACACAAAAGAACATATTTTCACAAGTTTTCATAAATTGTTTAAGAAATTATTAAATTTTGTTTAATGACTGACCAATGATGTACAATTATGATATATTTCTATTTATAGTATAATACTTTTTGGCAATTAAAAGAATTTTTTTCCTGGGGAATATACTTTCTTCACTATACTGATTCATCACATAGCGAAAAAATTTTAAAGAGATTAATTATTTTATTTAAAATAAATTAGTCTTTAAGAATTTTCATTAGATTATGTATTATATATTTCTATATGTATTTATCTATGATATATAATATCTTTTTTTTTTATTATTAGGTGTTGGAATTAATTCGTAGCGTTTTACAAGTGATGGGAAGTACTTTCATTAATGTATTTTTTAATGCTCATGTGAAATAAATAACATTCTTTCATTAAAAAACGCTACGAATTAATTCCAACACCTAATAATTCCGAGAAAAGTTTAACATAATGTAAAAGCATAATGTATATTTATATACAGAAAAATTCTACATCCCTTGATGTCAGCATGAATTCTGTCAAGGAAAGAGATAAGGGATACAAACGTAAATCTTATTTAAATAGATCACGCCACGTGGAAACAGCACCTGATCGTTCAAATGAAGGTAAAGAATTTATTAATGAATGTAAGACAAGTTTATTAATATAAAATTGCAATAACAGGAAGATCAAGTTGTTGAATTGTTCAAGAGAATCTAAAATATTAAATTACAATATCTTTTTGAAATTTTAATATACCTTTTTAGCTATAGTGTAAAAATTATTTACTATTAACATTTTTATTGATATTTTTATTGCTATTGTAAAGAGGAATTTTAATTGAAATATTTGAAATACGTGTTACATGCACTTTCCTCATTTTAATATTCTCAATAATCTGATGAAATTTTTAGTCGAATGTAGTGAAAGACATTCCAGAAGGCAATATGTTAAACGAAGTCAGGTGTCCGAAACAGCATCTAATCCTGCTGATTCCTGTCGTCAAATGGCCAGCCTGCGTAGAAAACATATTGATTCGAAAGCTGGAACTCAGTACATCACAAAAAATCTTTCTAAAACATATTCGTCATCTTCCGTTGTGCCCATCACGAATAAGCGTTCGATTGTGCAACAATCTAGGTACAGTAATATATAAATGAGAAAAGAGTAAAGCAAATATTAGATTTAGAATATAGAAGGTTTATAGATTTGATTAATGTATGTGCAAGTCTTTATCTTATTTTATTCAATATCAATCAGTATTTTATCAATAAAAGAATAATAATGGAAGAGGAAAACGTAAAATAGCATTAGAAATGATTTTTGCTTTTTAGTGGTGATATAGGTGATTCAGAGGTTTCACGCAGAGTGGACGAATTAACAGCGTTAACGCGAGCCACCATGGAACGCGTGGAGAGACTCGCGTCTGCAACCACGAGCTGTGCTAATCATTCGACTGATAACGTGCATATTGCTGCCGAGAAAGTGTCAATGTCGCCAAAAAAATGTATCACGCCTAGGCACACGCCAGTTTCAATACTCAAACATAAAACCGTCGACAGCGAAGCAGGCGACCGCCAAATGTCATCTGGCAGTTTTCATGCACCATCACCAGTAACCTTTTCGCCATCTGTTACGGAATCTGTTTCTCACAAGAGACATGGGATTTTGAAAAAACGAAGCAGCTTAGATGAAAGCGAGATATTACGTCGTCGTAGCTGTTCTCCCGACGTTTCTTTTGCTGATAATATTTATTCGGAATTTCGACCAATTTTGAAAAATCAAAGGCGATCCTCACTAGATGACATTGTTAAGAGAGATCAGAGCCCTGATCAACAACCTGCCTCTATATTAAAGCGTAAATCGTCTAGGGAAGACGACAGGGAGATTCATCGATTGTCATTGGGCTCTCCAGAACCACAAAGCATCCTGAAACGAAAACTCGCAAATAGCATGCGTGCCAATAGCGTCAATCATCATGTAACAATTGCATCGGACGTTGTGAGCACGAATATGAGTGGAAATATGAGCACGAGCACGAACGCAAGCTTTATATCTGAAAGTCCCGAGGGATCTGAAGTGAAACCGATATTAAAGAAAAAATACGGCAAAGAAGAACTAACCGGGGGCGACATTTCATCTCTCGAACCTCGGCCTATACTTAAAAAGAAATCGAGTACTGAGTCAGATGAACACGAGCATGATAGGCCGAAGAAGACGATTTTAAAATCCTCGCGGAAGAATTCGTATGAGGAAGGCAGTTACGAGACGGAGTCGACTTCTCCAAGGAAATTGTCCGTGTTGAAGAATCGAGCGAACGAAATCGAAAACGTACGCCCTATATTGAAACAATCCAGCGGTAGCCGTTATTTTGATGATACATGTGATTTAACGGCGAATTCTTTTTTGCGAAAGAGAGCGCAGTCCGTAGGTCATGCGCGATCTGCTAACTACGATGACTGTGTCGAGTCGCTTCGCGTATTAGCCAAACGTAGATCTCTCGAGTCCAGTTCGCCGATTGATGTGTTGCATTCTCCGACAACCACTCGTCGTTGTTTTATGGCCGACCGGTCCGATGAAATTTCTTGTACAGCAGATAGGTATGTTTAAATCAACGTGTTAATTGTTATAATGTTATAAATGTATCCTCTGGATATATGTATTAATAATATCAAATATACCTCTGCATATCAACAATGTTGCTTCATAATATACGACTCACTTATTCTCTTTTCGTTCTTTTTGCGAACATATAAATTACATACTTTTCTCCTGTATCACAGTTTTTAAAAGAAGCTAAGAAATGAATCATCTTAAAAATGCGTAATTAATTTAGAAATTTGATTTTTTTTATAGAATTATTGTTATTTATATTAATATGAGAAAAAGCTTTTTGGCTACTTTCCAATTCTCACAGAAAAACATTTATTTTGATTAAACAAAGAAAGAGGTTTTCTATTTCTTTTTTTAAATGGTATTATATAATTATGTAAATGTTAATCATATAAATTTTTCCTTAAATTTTCATTATACGAACAAGCTTTAGATAGAGATTTATTTACTCAAATCATTTAAAAATATACTTTAACTATTTTCTGTACTCTAGCCATGTTTAATTATCCGCGCACACAAACGACTTCTCTGTTTGTTTAATTTTCTTTATATCGGAAAAGAAATTCAGTTAAATTACGGCTTTCTTATATGAGAAAAAAAAATTCATTTCACAATATAACATTAATTTTTGCAATTGCTGCAGTGATGCATGAGTTTAGTGGGGCTTTGATCCCGTGCCAAGTTTAATTATAGATCATCTAACAATTCTCAAAGCTACCAGAAATTGGAGATAGTCGTGTGCAACATATTTATGAATAAACAACTCGCAGGATTGTCTTGATTTAAAAAAAATATAAATATATATTAGGTGAATTTATTGAGTTTATAAGTTATTATATAATATTAGTGTATTAAATACATATATATATATGTTTCTTACAGCTCTGGTGTAATTAAAGAAAGTAAATTATCGTGCCAGACATCCAGTACAAAAATCAAGCAAGTTACGAATGGTATGGAAGAGAAAAATAAAATAGATTCACATGTACATTTTATGAAGATTGATGGCAATGCGATACAAATTGCAACTCAGCCGACTGACAAGAAAGAAGCGATAGAAGAAGGGCAAGATGCCCAGAGTGTTTACGAGGATTACA
This sequence comes from Acromyrmex echinatior, assembly GCF_024713525.1. Taxonomy (NCBI): domain Eukaryota; kingdom Metazoa; phylum Arthropoda; class Insecta; order Hymenoptera; family Formicidae; genus Acromyrmex; species Acromyrmex echinatior. The sequence continues at coordinate 13,271,532 of NC_141853.1, read as the reverse complement.
CCGCTATTTGTCGTAGCAACAGTGTATCGAAAATGACACAACACTTTAAAGTTCTGCAAGAAAAGGCAAACGCCGCGGTTGCGGAAAACAGTTCTCAACGCGTACCTCAGCAGAAATTATCACGCGGCATTCAACGTTATCGCGAACGCAAGATACAGAGCGGCGAGAGATTCAATACTCAACCGGTAACTTTTGAAGAAGTTCGCGAGGCAGTCTTACAGAATCAGCGCAATACCGAAACATTAATAAATGCGGAAACGACCGATAACGAGTCTGAACCGTCCAAGCTAAGCTTGGCTGAACGTGTGCGACTCTTTAATCAAAAGATTGCGACTACGGAAACTGCTGGGAAAAACGCCACGTACCAGGAAAAGTTTATTCAAAGAAGACGACAGTCAACCCGTTATAGAACGCAACCTGTAACATCTGAGGAGGTTCAAGTGGCGTCCCGGATATCACCGCTGAACATAAATCACAAGATTCAAACCTTGGTTGAAGGTACGTATTTTTTGGAGATTATTTGTGTATTTGTACTGGATTATCAAAATTATATGCAACAATTAATGTTTGTTGTTTTAACTTTTAAGGAAACTTAAAGGAATGTCGACGATCGCTTTACTCGCCACCGCTTGCAATAGCGTCTCAGCATGATGTACCAAAAAGTATTCTAAAGTCATCCGCTGGTTATACGCAAAATCTGTCGCGTGCCAAAAGTCCGGAACTCCGAGGTATGAAATTGATAAAATCTGTGCTTAAGAAAGAATTTGAAGAATCGGAGCAACCGATAATATTGCCGAGTTCTGAGGTGTATCCTCGTTCTATTTTAAAAAGTAATGTTTATTCGAAGCCCATTCAGACAACGAGTGTTGTTGACGCAGCAATATCAAGAAGCGAACGAGGCTTATGTACTGTTGAAAATCAAAATTTCAACAGCGAAACTGCTAAATTTTGCGAGAAATTAGATTCTTCCAATGTAGTGACTGATCCTGATGTGATGCGAGATTCTTACGATGAGATGCGAGCAACTGTTTCTAAACAAGGCGATAATATGGATAACAAAGCCGCAGTGCCTTCCCATAAAGCTGTATTATTTCGGAACGAAGAAATCTTATTGGCAGATGTGAATAATTGCAAAATTGATAAAATATTCAGTAGTGCATTAGAAAGACGCAGCAACGAGAAGCACGACAATTCGTTGGCAGGTAAATCATACCAGGTATTGAATGTCAGCAACGATGGTGACAATAAGGATGACGAAAATGACGAGAACAACGAAAAGGATATTGTCGATCGTCGAAAAGAAGAAAAGTTGGCGGTGAAAATTAAGCAGAACAATGGTGACGACGATGACAATGACTATGACGATAACGACAACAACGATGACGACGACGACAACGACGATAATGACAACGACGGTCACAAACTACGCAATATTATTGTCAAAGAAAAATCTAGTGTCACACAATGTTCCATTAATTCATTAACCAAGAGTATTAGTCAACACTCTCTAAGTGAGGAGAGATGGAAACAGCAACGTGGTTTGCCACTGCCGGGACTGTGTCGTAGCGCGACACAGGTGATAGCGTCAATAGAAACAAGCGAAACTCCGAGCGTGAGTATCGCGGATCGGTTGGCTGCGCTACGTCATAGCGGTAACACGAACTGGAAACGACGTGTGGCCGGTGCTAAAGTTGACGAATCATGCGACAACTCATTACTCAATTTGGAGGACAGTACAATCAAGTCGGGCGTGCTGGCCAACTGTATCGAGAAACTGGAATCTGCTGCAGAAGGTTGGAAGAGTAGAATTGTAGAACCCGATGCAGTCAACTTTACCGTTGCTGGCAAAATGAAAGTAACTCCGTTGAAAGATGTCAGTTCGCCATTCCTCACGGAAGCTACAGCAAACATTTCAAATCAGAAGAAGAAAGTTCCGCGCCCGCAATGGTTTAAAATGAGGAAGGATAAAGGTTTTTATATTTTGACGAAATACAATAGAATTTTAAAATATATTTACAAAATGTTTCAAAAAATGTTTAAACAACTATCTTCTAGGATCTGTCAAAGATAGTAGATCGTGTTTTAAATGTTTAGTGACATGATCCCAGATATTAAAGTGTCTAGAAGATATTGCAAAGATTTTATATTTTCTATATGATATTCTTCATATATTTATCTTTTCAGAATGTAACAACGATGCGGTATCCACCCCTACCAGTCCATCCAAAGATTTATCTTCTACCACGCGCATAAATTTTTCTGAGTCGATTAGCGGTGACAGTGGTTAGTAGTTAAAATCGTATATTTTATTTTACTGATGGCCCATGTTATCTCAAAAAAGTAGTAAAGTGATAGAAGAGTATATAGAAAATTTCTATAAATTGTTATGACTGCGTTCGTTTAAACACTTTCAGCGCTTCTATTTTTATTTTATGTTTAATGAATGATAAAGACAGAATGATGATTATAAGCACTTAAAGTGCACGAGCGTCCAAACCGAACGCAGTTAATATCTTCCTAGGATAGCTCGTGATAAGATTGCGATAGCGATTCCCAACTAAACAGCGCAAGCGCAAAACTTTTTCTTGTAATCGCAAAAGATGTTTATTTAGTTTATTAGTTTATAAATTTGGATTATTCTAATTTGTAGATGAAGAATGTAAAACAGAGCACGTCTTGTCGCCAAGTGTTTCAATACCTAAAACAGACGATGAAACGTTCACCTCTTTCTTTAGCGGTGTGTCGCTGGAAAAGTGTGAAACCGAGTGTCTTGACTTAGACGAAAGCGACTTCGATACAATCACACCACGATCTGAATTGTAAATTTTTGTTTTTACTACTTTATAATCGTATAAAAATGAAAAAGAAAAAAAAAGGAAAGCAGGAAAAAATTGATTTAGAGAACTTTTTAAAGTATTTGTATGTAAATATAGCTACAATTTAAATTAATTTCTTGGCAGATTAGTACAAAAGCGGAATATACAAATGCAACGTCGACGAGCCACATCGAGAAATCCTCTTAAAGTTCTTGCTGCACGCACTGATTTGAAATCGGAATACACTGAAATTCGTACTAATATACTCACAAGAACGGCAACGAACTTTAATATGAGAAGATGTGAGTGTATCTAGGATCCTCTGTCATATCTTTTATTAATCATGACATATATATATATATATATATATATATATATATATATATATAGATTTTATTCATATTTTTATAATTAAAATTCAAATTTTCAATAGATATTTCAGATACCAAAAGCTCGTCTTTTGCCGTCGAGGCTCTCGCCGGATTGGCTTCTACTGAGGATTTTAGTACAGTGACTTTGAGAAATGTGTCGGAAACAAGTGTGTCCACAAATAAGTTGCAACCATATAAAAATATAATGTTGATATTGGTTAAGGGAAGACGTCACGTTCAAGTCAGATTAGTCGAACCTGTCGCCGAGAGTATCAATAATGGTGATAGTTATATACTGGTGACAAAATCGGAGGTAATCATAATAATAATTACATTATAATAGAACATATAATACATTAGTCGATATAAAACATCGTTCATATGCTCATCTTTTCTATGCTTTCTTTTTTTACTAATCATTAACAAAACTGACTTTCAATGAATTGCAGGTTTTTAACTATATAGGGAAATATAGCAATATTATCGAGAAAACTCGTGCCGCTGAGATCGCATTGAGTATTCAACAACGCAAGGATTTAGGTTGTCAAGCGGTCGAAGTCATCACTATAAATGATGATAAACTAACTTGCTCGAGGAATCAAGTTTTTAAATTTTGGAGTTATCTTGGTGTGGTTGACAGTGAGAAGCTAAATGGTATATTCTTCTTTCTATTTTTGCGTTGTACGCGACGTTCTTTTTGTATATTACTACATACACATAAATGATGTATTTTATAAAATTATATTGTTATAAATTAAAAGAAAAAAAACTATGAGCCAGAAGTTTGACTTATAAAATTGGTCAGATAAGTAAAAAAATGTCTTAATAAATTAATTATGAAATTAATAACATGTCGACTAACAACAAACGTTTCGATCACGATCGGATCATTATCAATGTTTATAAAATATATTTAAATGGTAAAAAAACATAATATAAATTGTTATAGTTATTGAAGCTGGTCATCCTGATGAAGATGAATTGTATGAATCTGCCATTATCGATACAAATATGGTATACGAATTGAAAGATGAACAATTAGTGTTGCATGAAAAATTCTGGGGTACGCTTCCAAAGATAGAAATGCTCAATAAGAACAAGGTAATGTTTAGATCTTTATAATTCTAAAGAATCGGCCTATATAATACGAGTAATATATAATTCGACATAATGTCCAATATAAAAAAGAAACATACGCGTAGATTTATAAGATTACGATATGTTTTACTTTTTGACCTTTGTCTGATACTATTAGGTGTTGGAATTAATTCGTAGCGTTTTTAATGAAAGAATGTTATTTATTTCACATGAGCATTAAAAAATACATTAATGAAAGTACTTCCCATCACTTGTAAAACGCTACGAATTAATTCCAACACCTAATAAATAAATAACTTTTATTTATTTATTTATAAGTTTTTTAAACGTCTCGATTTTATGCATATCTAAACAATGAAATTTTTAATAAACCACTTCCTCTCTCTCTGTCTCTAAAATCAGAATTTTTCAAGATATTGGTTTATATTTTATTAACATATGTTGAGTAAAATAAAAAAGGTATAGTAAAATATCGTGAAAAATAAATTGTTCATTTAAAAAAAATGAAGCTTTTTTCGTACAATTGTATCTTACAAACGTAATGTACGATGGTTTATGATGAAAATTTGGTTCATTAGAAACAATGTTTGATAGATTTGGATATGTTCCAAATTGGAAACTGCTTGTTGTAGTTAATTCAATTTAAGTTTCTTAAAGATAATCGCATTTTATAATTAAATATTTGTTTTGTAAAAATTATTCTGTAATACAAAGAGGAATTATATTGTATGCGTTTTGAATGTTCTATAAAGATTCTAGTGTTCGATTTTGGCACCGAGATGTATATCTGGAGTGGCAAAGGAATTTCGGCGGACAAGAAGAAACTCGCTACACAGTTGGCTACAGAAATGTGGAACAACGGATATGATTATAGCGAGTACACCGCTTGTCCGATTAATGCTGCCCGTATGATTGGTAATCGAAACAGTGACTCTTGTACAAGTCCCTCTGCAAAATTCGCCAAAAGCAGACCCGAATGGTGTTTACTTGCCAAATTGACTCAACACGTCGAAACAATATTATTCCGTGAGAAATTCCTCGACTGGCCTAATGTCACCGGTGTGACAAAGACGCGTGGTCGAAATGATAATACGCGACAAATCGACAGTGCTATGATTGTGCATCCGGATGAAAACGACGATATGTGGCTACCAAACTCTTCTTCAGTTGATTTTATTTTAGAAGGCTGTCACTTGGGCAGAGGCACTGGTTGTTATGATAATGAAGTAATTCTTTTTTATTAACAAAAAGTATTTGCGTCTAATATATTAGTATATAAAAACGGAATGTAAAAATAATAATTATAATTTGAAACTAATACATCCCGTTTTCAAACTCCAACTATTGCTTTCAATGCATTTTCATTCAGAAGAAAGCAACTTTTTCACAATAAATGTCCGCGAATCAATAATTTCGTTCGATTTGATTTTAGTTGAAGAAAGAATATGTCGTTACTACAACGAGCGTTATAGTATGGCATATCGATGAATTCTCGCATACGCTTTTAGACGGATCATCTATTGGTCAATTTTATTCTGGCGATAGTTATATTATTCAATGGACGTATTCCGTTACAATTACTGGTGAGCTGTTTATTGAACAATTTCGTGAATAGAAGAGTTTTATCTCAAAAACTGTTTTAATCAAATTTTTAAAAAATAAGCGTAATATTTTTCTTTTATAGGCATTAGTTTTGTATAATTGTTATGATTTTTATTTTTTGAGAATATGAATTTAAGATAGATTTATGAATAAGCTTTTAATTATGTAATTGCTTTTACAAATTTGTTTATTATGCTCTTAGGTAGAGAACTCAGTGGTTTACCATCTAAACACTCAGCAAAAGGTCGCGATAGATCTGTATACTTTATTTGGCAAGGTCGAAATGCATCTTTGAATGAACGAGGGGCCGCGGCATTATTAACAATCGAATTAGACAGCAATCGAGGTCCTCAGGTGAGGACAGTAATATGCAATCAAATTTTGTAATACAGTTATTTTGTTTGTTTGAATTTATTTTAGTGTCTTAATCGTTTTCTTCGAATACTGGCTATATTATTACATAATGTTACTTGTAATTTTAATTCAATTTTGAAATTGCTTTCTAAAATTGTTTTCTAAGTGGAAAAAAATGTCCTATTTAATATCTACTAAAAATCAAATATTGGACAAAATATCAAGAAATATATTTTGTTATTATTGTAAATGAAACTATTTTGTTTTATTTTATTTATATATATATATATATATATATATACATATACTTGCAGGTTCATGTTGTTCAAGGACACGAACCAGCCGCATTTTTAAATTTATTCTCTGGAAGGATGGTGGTGCATAGTGGCAAGAAATCTGAGAAAAAATGTGAGAAACGATGGAGGTTGTATATTTGCCGAGGAACTTTAGAAACTGAGACATTCTTGATTGAAATCCCTTGTAGTACTCGACAATTAAGAAGTAGAGGTTCCTTCATATTACTAAACACCGAAAATGCAAAACTATATATCTGGCATGGAAGCAATTCATTACGCCATATTAGAGAAGTATATTTCCTACAAATTTTTATAATATTAATAATATATATATGTACAGCCATATGATCACAAAAAGATTGCAACACTGTTTTTTAGATTTCGAAACTCAGTCTTGCTCATAGAGCGAAAATGGTTAGATCCATAAAGAATCAATCACTCGGTGAGCAAGCTACATTCCGAAACTCATCGAAACAAAAGTGTTGTAATCTTTCTATGATCGATTGTACATACATGGATAAAGAGATTAACATTGCGATAAATTTTATACTTTACTAGCTATTGGGTTTGTACTATATGCAAAAGAAAAACAATATATAAAAAACAAAAGCAGTAAACGAATTGATTAATCGAACAATCTAGAAAACATTTTAATATAAAATTATTATTTCAAAATATTTTAATCATATTACTCTCATCTGCTGCTTAATTTTTATTGCAGAATGGAATAATCATGACTTTTTCTCGTTTCCTTTCTCATCTTGATTGTTTTCTTTCTTTATTTATCTATTTTCTATGTATCTCTTTTTATCATCTCCGTATTTCTTAGTTTCGTTTGTCTCTCCAATATTCATTGTTTCTTCTGTCTTTTTATAGAATGCATTAAAAGCTGCAAATAAATTGAAAGAAAATCGACCTGAAGAAATTGGATTATCGAATAAAAATAACATAGAAATACGTGAAGTTCAAGAAGGTATGGAACCTGGAGAATTTAGTAATGGTAAGTAAAACTTAATGAAAAGTTAACATTTAAGAATATAGAACGTATACATATTCTCTTAAATTTATTCTATTGTACATTGTCATGAAAAAGTTGAGATTGTATCTTGCATTTTTTAGCATTAGGTGGCATAAATAAAAAATTGTATTGGTTGTTGGAAACAGCTGAAATACAAGATCATACTCCAAAGCTTTATCATTTATCTAGTATTTCTAAAAAATTCCGCGCAACAGAAATACTTTGTCCATATCGTGCGGACCTGCCAACACCGTTCCCTTTCTCACAAGATGATTTGTATCAAGCAAATCAACCAGGTAATGTCTTTATAAAGTGCATTTTATTCTTATTTAGTCGTTATTTTAATCAGTTTTTTATGAGAAAAATTATTTATGAGAAGTTTTAGCTAAAAATTATTTATCCATATTATAATCACTTTATTGACTCTTGTATAATTTTTAGCGTTATTTTTATTGGATGACAAGAATGTGATTTGGATTTGGCAAGGTTGGTGGCCTGATAGTGAAACGGAAGATCAATCTGGAAGCAAAACTGTCCGATGGCAGGCTGAGAGAAGAGCAACCATGAAGATAGCGATACGATATTGGCGAGAGACTCGAAACGCACAAACAACGAATCTTCCAATATATTTGATATGGGCTGGTTTAGAACCGTTGCAATTTACAAATCTTTTTCCGGAGTGGACGTATCGGGATGATGTTGCTGAATTAAATATAGAGGTACATTGAGAAAAGGATATCTTATTTTCTTTTCTGTTCAAACCTTTTTATATTTTTTATGTGATTTATTATTAGAGAAAGAAAAGATCTTACTTGAAAATGATAACTATCCTATCTTTATTTATATTTTAGATAAATAAAAGAATTCTATTTGATACATCTTGATCACGCGTGATTTTTGTCATAATAAAATTTAAATACGCAATGTAATGTATATTTATAAAACATATTACTAGGATGGCCGGAATTCAGGAGAAGTATTGACTGTGGAAAATGAATTGGCTCGTCTAACGCAAAGTACATATCCTCCTGCCCAGCTGTTACAAAGACCTTTACCTGACGGAGTCGATCCAACATGCCTAGAATTGTATTTATCCCAACAACACTTTCAAGTTAGTATTATCAATTGATCAATAGCAATTGAATAATCAAGTAATCGACGAATATATTAGCAGATATCGGACAGAATGTTTTTAACATTGTATATGTATATACACATATGTAATATTTTGTAATTTATAGGAATTGCTGGGAATGAGTAAAGAAGAATTTCAACAGCTTCCAGTCTGGAAACAAGTGAATCTCAAGAAAGATATAGGATTGTTCTGATGGATCGTTTTAAGTGCGATTAGCAGTAGCTGCCCTTGCAAAATGTTCGAATTTTTATTAACTGTTTCACAATATTTACAACTTGAGAATCAGAAAAAGATCTCGACTTCTAAGCGTATTTTTCTCGAAACTTTTCGTGTATAGAAAATGAAACATTTCGAGAAACATTTTGAGAATCGATGAATATATTATAGACGATATATCTAATAATATTAATGGAAAATTAAAAAGAATCAATGCGATCTGAAAATATATTGTCAGTACTATTTGAATTATTACGCATATGTATAATGATATATAGGCGTATATGTGAACACAGATTATATATTTTTAATACGTGCTACATGTGAAATCTGCTTGCAAACGTTTTCTTTATAATATATTTGTATGATGTTTATATATTGCGAGTGAATGATCGCTGTTTTTCGCCTTATTCGTGTAACATCTGTATAAGACGGTTTCTATATAATTTACAATATATTCTCTGCATTTTTAAATAGTATTATGCAAAAAACGTATATTTCAATTTTTTCGTCCTCTTATAAAGTAGCATTTAGAGCAAAACAGATATTTCCACATTAAGTATATAAAAAAGTAACACAATCAACGTTATTCAATTTCAAAACAGAAATATAGCAATGCAAAAACAGTTGATAATTTCCCAGCTTTAAAGATTATCATGTAGTTTTCTTTACATACTTACATGTACATTAAAAAAAACAAATAGAATCGATATGTTACTTATTTACATATATTGGGAACATTTTGGTGGTCGTTTGTACAAAAATATTTACACATTTATAACATAAATTTGAAGAAATGTACAGTTTTTACATCTAATCTATTTTTATCGTTTGCATTATAGTAAAATAGTATTTAAAAGAGGAACGACTGGTATGTGTGTGAAAAGGAAAAATTATATACAAGATGAACAGTTTTGTCGCAAGACTACAGCAGTATAATACTTGAGACTTTTAAAAATATATAAAATACAAGTTCTTAATTTTCGAAAATGAAAAACTAATTCATAAAAGAATTAATATTTCTTGATAGACTTTCGTATAAGCGCCAATCTTTGTTTATGTGCTTCAGTGACAGTAGCTCGCTTGTATGGACGAACTTCATCTGTACCAAACCCAGGAATCCATATATTCCAATTTCTTCCTAAAAATTAAAATATAAATAGCATTCATATATATTTTTTTTGCATAATGTATCATGTATGTAAAAAATTTTTTATTTTAAGTTGCACTTGCAAAGTTTTATAACGCTGGAAATTTGCTTGGTTCAATGAATAAAATCCATACATAAACAACATTCTCTGCTTTTTGACTTTGAATTTGGATAAAGTTTAATAATATTAAAAGTTTTTCAGCAAATAAAATAAAAAAGTAACAAATTATTCTGCTGTAATTCGTATATAAAGGAAATTTATTATTTATTTTTAATAAATTAATCTTTTTTTTCTAACAAATGAGAAAAATGATAGCTATTAGCATAACTCACCTAAATGTAACTGTACATCTTTAACTTCCACTGTGTTTGCATGACGATGTTTAGCTAACAGGCAAGCTGCATTCACTGTTGTTTCCACAAAATCATCTGCTAATTGTAAAAGCATCTCTTCTACCTCTTCATCCAACTGTTCAGTGGGATCTACTTCTCTTACCAAATCTTGTAACCTTGTTTTTGTTAAAAACTAAAATCAAACAGTAATATCCATGTTATGTCAATAGAGGAAAATTTTATCAAAGAATATTTGTGTTGTCAACAAAAAGAGACAAGAAATTATATCATATAGAACAAAGAACTCGTACACAGACTCGGTACAATGTTATATTTGTAATAAAAAAAGATATTTCAAGCATAAAACCATATACGAGTAGTCTACTCAAGGTTTTCTCGTTGATTACGTACTTGTGGAAAATCGCTAAAAGAACTTGGAGTAGATGACTGCTGCACCGATTTTGGAGTTTGGGGAACGTACTGAGTTTGTTGAGATTGCGTTTGTGACTGTACAGGGGTTGTCGTAGTGCTGCTTTGCACGTTAGGCAAAACCGATGATGTCTGATTATTAGGTCCCACGGACTGTAGAGTTCCAAGTACCGGCGTCATTTCCGAGACCGTTGTAGTTGCCGTCGTCGTCTGGATAGCACTTTGTTGCGACATTTCGAGAAGCGATGCAGATGGTCGTTGATATTCCTTCAGAAGATATATTTATGTATTCCCGTTATTATCACTTATTCTTCTTCTTCTTGAAATTGGCCCCTGTTTGGGCTTCCGACAATTACGACTCAATTTATTGCCAAACTTTTGTCCTCGACAAAAGAATTACAACATAATACCATGTCGAAGACAAAATTATAACGGTAGAATACCAATTAGCAATCAGATAAATACAAGTAGATATCAACAAATTCGATGAAGCAGAGAGCATTTAATTAGCACTAGCCATTATCATATATCATATCACATACGCCGATTGCCGCGTGGTAGGAAACTGAGAAGTGTAAACTGGGAACACAGTGTAGTGTTCAGTTTTGGCCAGAAAGAAACCTGCCAAAATACACTACCGCCAGTGCATCCATTTTCATTTTGGGTACTACGTGGCCACATTCATTTTCCTTTCAACCTTGTCGATAAAATTATAACACAGATATAATTGGTGACGTTACCGAAGGAGTTTCTCTTCCATGCAGCGTATAGTTTCCGGGAGCGGTGTCAGATGGCGTCGATGGCGTCGACTGTCAAGCGTGTCGAGCTGTTCCTGGAGCATGAAGCATCCCGGCCCGGAGTCGCTGTCACCCTGCCTGAATAGTCCCGGGTAGTGCTGGCGAGTGGTTGGCGAGTGCTTACGAGTGCTGGCAAGTATTGGTCAGTTAGCACTGGTCAGTTTATTAACGTCAACGCTCGCAAGCAGAGTCGATTGGAGTCTATCAGTTCGGTGATATACTACCGTGCTGGATCGTAATATGTCATATCGTTCCGTTTTCTACGGAGGATCAGTCGTGGGTGTGTTTGCGACTTTGTGAGAGAGAGAGAGAGAGAGAGAGAGAGAGAGGGGGAGAAATTGTTCGTTTCGCCGTCCGTGCTAATCGATGCTGCAGCGCGTCCGTATTGCGTCAATCTTGGAGGTCTTCCATCGAGATTTCGCGGCACGTTTATGATGTAGACGTACCCCTCGAGACGCACAAAGCGAGCCTCGGGAAACGCTTGAAACGGACATTTGCTCGTGCGTAAGTACGTCATGTGTCGCCAATAGACGCTGTTCTCTTTCTCTCTTTTTTTTCCCACCGGCCACCTACCAACCTATACCTCCCCGGCTCCGGCTGGCTCCAGTGCATTCAGGTGCATCGTTGCTCGTTCTCTCGCATTCCCTCGCGACGCGGCCACCGCGTGCTCCAGCGTGTCCAAAAAAATTGACCATCAGACTTGGACGTTTGACACGAGTATTTGGCATAAGGTGTCACGGCCGTTACATACAAGTGCCATTATCAGCATCAATCGGCGCTAGCATCTTGTAGGTACTCCTGGCTGCTCTCTCCAGCCCTTTCTTTCTTCCACCATATCAAGCTGGTACCAAGCCGGTACAAACGGCCGTACAAACAAATGACAAACGTACGTTACATTGATTTTCTGTCTCGTCTCTGCGAGCATCGCGTTGAAATGCTCGTTATGTACCTAAATAACCGGACGTCTTGTGGCAAATTACAAATACACCAGATGTATATTTTATTTATACAAGTACTTACAGATGGGGGGGGGAGGGCAATTTATCTTGACGTTAACAAACAAGCGCATACGTCATGTAATTTACTCGCGATGTAAAGATATATGCGGGAGATATTGCACTAAAGCTATTGCACGTGATGAGAGTCACGTTGTATTGTACACATACTAGAAAATTATAAGTACCTTTCGCCAAATATAAAAGCATCTAGGCTAGCTAGGAAGAAACGTAGCCGAAACGATTGGATGGGATTGAATCAAGGATCAAATGTCAGAAAAAGAGAGAGAGAGAGATGTTATCAAATTATCGCTAGTAGCAGCAAATAGCAGCAAGCAGCTGCAGTATTTGTGGCAATTTGTGGCGCCTTAACTCTTTTGCCGACTTTACTACGTGAAAGGCGCTTTCTATAATTCTATCCAATTCTATCAATGACTCGCGCGACCAGCACGGCGCGACTCGTCGATCAATGTTTGGCGTAGATAAAGGATTCATCACGCTTAAAACTCGCACTCAAAAGCGTCTCCAAAAGCGAGAATATATCGTTCCAAAGGAAATTTCCTTTCCATTTTTTAAACATGATCCGTAACTCCGATCCTTGCTGTGCAATCTAATTACTTCCTCGTTCGCGTGTCTTTATATTTTTAAACTTGCGACTATCTAATTATGCGATAACGGCCACGTTTAATCACCTAGAGTCGTTAGACCTTGTCGTCGAAAAATACCGTACGATAGATGACACGTATATGCGGGACGTTTCATTATATTCTAATTCTTCCTTTTCTCTGCTCCTCGAATTATTCTAAAATAACGTCGCTACGCGAGAGATCGATTGCCATTTGTGCAAATACCAAGTAAAAAACATGTTGATGGAAAGCTTTAGAGTGTGTTTGGCAGAGAGTACAATGTTTCGATTTCTCGCATGTTATATTTCGAGAACCGTGTTCAATCTAGGTCAATCAAAATTTAAATCGACTTGGAGATTTGAAACTTACTTCCGAATCGACACTGTCAGCGGGCCTTATATTTTTCGCCGATTTATTTTTTCATCTCATCAGTTTATCACTACTATATTATTATTCGCGACCAGCTTTTCAGGGTCACGTTAGCGTCGTTAAACTCAAAACATTCGGAAACAAGATAACAAGTAATATTTTTATATACTATATTACAGATTTTTGAACAGCGCCTGATAAAACGAATAACGGTTGTTTATTTTCCCGGGATGATTTTAAACGTCAAAATACAGTCGATATATCAAACTTATATTAGCCAATTAGGATGTATAAATATATAAATGATAGTAGTATTGCGTATTGTTGCGTGGCTATCACAACCTAATATCGTGCAACATTCCGATGAAAACTGCATCGTTATTGTTATTCACGGAATTAGTTGAGTGAGTGAGAGAGACAGAGAGGGAGAGATTGGCGCAAATAAATGTTTCAAATCTCTCTCTCTGAAATGAATCCGTTTCTTTCCCCTTTTTTTCATCACGAGGAGTAACGGTGTAACGTTTACTTTGGTAAACATCAGAATGTGGAGCACCGGACGACCGAAGGTTATGCCTCATCGTACTATTATACTATACATGTACAACAACTGCCGTGTGCAATTGCTGTTATAACGTCGTAAGCACGGCTGGCCGTACGCCGTATGCGACGCGCATTATATGTATATACGTGGCGATATGCAGAATGATGCAGAGCCGAAGCGATCAGCGCGACGTGGATTTGTCGCATTCGATATCGTGCAACTATGCAGCGCGATAGATATGCGTTGAGTCACATCGCACGATCGCCGCATCGTTTTACCTCGAGATTATGCCCTACTCTCTTACTTTGATTACGTTTTTAAACGTAACCAAACGCACCTGCAGTTTTATTTCTTGAAACTTTTCGAAAATCACCAACGTTACAAATATATCTATCCGTAGCTTCATTCTAATATTACGGTATTTTGTCAATATAAACGATGCGATAAATGGTTTTACAAAAAATTACTCCCGATTGAATGATTTGATGAAATTATCTCATATGAGTAGATGTGCGTTTATTGAAAACGTCATGTGTTTGTCGAGATTATTAAATTTCCGTATATAATACAACAGTAACAGAACATTATTTTTTCAATGTAGATTTTATTACTTTTTTTGCTTTTGATTCTTTTTTTTTAGATTATAAGATGTGAAAGATAGATTAGGGGAACCTGTTAAAACTTGCAACGTTGATACTTGATTGTAAAGAAAAGTCTTCAGCTACGAACTGCGACTGAAATTTGATTGCAGATTTAACAAGTGTTTTAACACACAAGCGGAAATTCCGAAATTCTTCCAATCATGCCGATGGAATTTTTGGAGCGGTTACCATTTCCGAATCTTCGAGTGTATGCCGCCATAAGCGTCACCATACTTTCCTTTTCTATATATTATGCCACTCAAATAATCAAGGATCCTGCTTGGAAAACGAATCATACGCATGTCGATGTCGGAGTCCATTCTGCAGGCGACATTCTCGATCCGACTGATCCGAGAAGTCTTGGCACGCACCTTAAAGAACTCTTGGAATGTATGGTGATGGAACCTGTCTGTGTTTGGGTATGTTTATTCCAAATAAATGAATATAAAACTGTCTAATTAAGAGTATAATAAATCCTAATACATAAGTTTTACGCATTTTTGAATTTCCTTTTGATATTATCATATCGTTGCACTTTTTAAAAACTTATTAGTATCAGAAACTTTGAAGAGTAGATGGCATTGTAAAGTTTTATATGATTCTTAATCTATTATCTTTTATAATTAGCTACAAAGTAATTTTCATGTTATAGTTTGCATTGTCTTCTTATCTTTTATTCGTATATAATAGTTAATGACCATCTGTCTCATGAAGCGAGCTAAAGCGAGAAGAAAACAATGATAACAAATTGATGAGATGATTGAGTTGATAAATTGGACCAAGATGTGTTTTATGGATTGTTTAATTTAACGTAATAAATTTTTGATCAAATCAAATAGATTGTAAACAGTCTCGTTTATGCCACACTTGAAGAATATACTTTTTTTTTTTAAGTAGGAAATTAACATTCGTGACAATTGATAACAGAACGCGCTATCTTCCTTTCTTATGACATTACATGTTTCGTTACAATTGTCGTATATATATATATATATATATATATATATATATATATATATAATTGTCAGACAAATTATGCAACTATTGCATGATTTGCTTGACGATTGTTTTTTTCGAATAAATATTCCAAATTGATTTTTGCATTGCGTTAGATTCACGCTATGATTTAACTGTATTTGCGTTGCAATTAAATACATTAATTTGTACACATTTGTATAATATAATATAGAAAAAGATTTACGTCTCTTTTTTTTTAATTATTATCTTTTAAGATTGAAATTTCGATCGTTATTTATATTTGTTATAAAATTATTTCAAGTTTAGTAATTATCAGCAAGCAAAAAATTGTTATGTAATGTTCCGTAAATTACTATAAAACGTTCTTTAATTATATTTATCGCTTAGTTGTCAAATTATCTTTACGAGGCAATAAAGATATTCAAGATGAATGACGTTACACACCATACTATCATTTCCTACTATTGCAATTAAAATTTTGTAGATTTAAGAAATTATTTCGTTTTATCAATAAAATGACATTATTGAAGATTCAAATATTTTCCTATTTTGTATGTATATGCGCGCGCGCGTGTATGACATAGCGATAAGGAAAAAAAACTTCCATTTCGTATCAACGTGTATATCAAAATTTTCTAATTTGCATCTCAAATAACTGCAGTGTATTTCAAAATTTTGTTGGCGAGACATTGAAACGGAGAAAAGTTTGAGCCTAAAATTAGATGGCCTTTCTATCATTTGGCAACGATTAGACAACACTTGTTCAAACTATTTGTCGTCTGTTTAGAGTGCGCGTATTAGAAAACATCTATTCATATTATTTTTGATACAAGATATAAAAAATAAACAAATTGAACAATAAAAAATGTAGAATTTATTTTTTTAATATAAACATTTAGTTTAATTATCAGTGTTAAAAAAGAAACATTGAATCAAATTTATAATTTATATTTTAATTAATACATTTTTATTTCCCCTAAAATTAATAAAGTTTTCTCTCTTAAAAAATTTCAACTATATGCATATCTAAAATTATTTTACATTTTTCTACTTAATACTTCAATGTATGTTATTTTATCATTATACATCCCTTACAATTTCTTTTTTTATGATTTACAGACTTTAGTCAACATGGCTAACTGCATGTTGATTCTACTTGGCAAAACCATCCAAAAGCTTGTATTTGGCGAACTACGTGCCTCAGAGAACCATCATTTGAAAGACAAATTCTGGAATTTCCTTTTTTACAAGTTTATCTTCGTCTTTGGAGTTTTGAATGTACAATACATGGACGAAATTGTACTCTGGTGTGTATGGTTTTTGGCGCTCGGCTTCCTGAGTCTTCTTAGTCAACTTTGCAAAGATCGATTTGAATATGTGAGTATTACGAACAGCAAAAACATGTCAAAAAAGGCAATTAATCTTGAAAATGTAATAGAAATATCTTTTATATGACTTTGCGCGCTATATATTAGGTGTTGGAATTAATTCGTAGCGTTTTTTAATGAAAGAATGTTATTTATTTCACATGAGCATTAAAAAATACATTAATGAAAGTACTTCCCATCACTTGTAAAACGCTACGAATTAATTCCAACACCTAATAGATTTATATTAATTTAAAATAAAAATACATTAGATTCTAGAATATTTTTTTGTTATATTTAATAATCAATAATTTTGATCAAGTATCATTATACTATGTCTCAAGAAGTATATACATTGTAATGTATAATTTTTATATTTTAGCTATCCTTTTCACCCACTACGCCAGGATGGAGTCACGCGCGACTTCTCGTATTGTTAGCGGCAATACTTGTGCTATCTTCCTTCATGCTTTTATTCTGCATCGCTGCAGCTTTCTTTTTCATATCTTTCAATACTTTTGCTTTTATGGCAGCTGAGGTAAGCAATATAACAATTAATTATTTATCGACATCAATTTTATGATCACTATTTATAAATTCTATTCAATTTCGAGTATCTCTCTCTCTCTCTCTCACACACACACACACACACACACACACACACACACACACACACGCACGCACGCACGCACGCACGCACGCACGCACGCACGCAATATATCCAAAAAATTCTTAGACAAGGCTTCTATATAGTTCCCTTTCTTTTGATACATTCAATAGAATGGTAGCATTCAATACAATGATTGGAAGTTATTATAACACTACTCTTTCGGAATCGTCTTTTCCAGAAGAAAAGCTATTATAATAGTTCCAATCACTGTAAAAAGGAGGGGACTATGTAGAAACTGATATCAATAAAACTGATTGAATTTGTTGATTTTTTTAGAATTTTTTAGACATATCGTGCGCGCGCGCGCGCGCGTGTGTGTGTGTGTGTGTTTACGTGAATTATTCACATTCTTTGTTAAGTAGTTATTAGTTCACTTTTGAATGAAAATTGGGAAAATATCAAATCTGTCATACGCTGTTTAAAATATAATGACTTTATCTCATAATAATTTTTTGTTCTATAGTGTATTCTACTTGGAGTCCGTACGATTCACGTGATGTTACGGTACTTGATTCATCTGTATGATACTCGAGGTGCCGGTACTTCGGCGCAACGATCTTGGGATAAACGTGGTCCATTGACTTATTATACGGATTTGATTTCGGAACTAATTGTGCTGGCAGTCGACTTTTTTCATCATGTTCACATGCTTTTGTGGAGTAATATCCTTTTGAGCATGGCATCGCTAGTAATATGTATGCAATTGAGATATCTGTTCTACGAGATACAGCGGAGAATTACAAAACATAGAAACTATTTGGCTGTACTAAATCATATGGAGCAGAAGTACGTAATGTGCATTTATGCTATACATAATTAGGTGCAATTGTTTTATTATTTTGATTTTATTATAACTTTCTTACGATATCTTGTGCATTATTTTAGATTTCATTGATAAAACATCAAGTACTTTATAATGTATTAAAAGTTCATAGACAGAATGTCATATATTTGCATCTTATTCCGGGAATTTTTCTTACACACACACGCGCGCGTATACACGTATATGCACAAATTTTAATGAAAATATCCAAATATCATCGGAAATTTAAATATTAATTATAATTTCTCTTAAGCTCTATTTTTGTTGAAAATAATAAATTGTAATAATCATAGGCATATAACATTTTATATTGTTGCAAGTTCGCATTTTATTCTATTTTTTTAAATATGTAAGAGTCTATAAACTTCTTTGTAATTGCGTTAAATTACAAATAATCGAGAATTTTTTTTAGATAAATAATTATTTTTATATTTTTAGTTATCCAATGGCTTCACAAGATGAGTTAGCCGAGAATTCTGATAACTGCGCTATATGTTGGGAGAAAATGGAAAGCGCTCGTAAATTACCCTGTACGCACTTGTTTCACAACTCATGCTTACAATCTTGGTTAGAACAAGACACATCATGTCCCACATGTCGATTGGGTTTGAGTATGCAGGCGAATCATAGAGAGAACACTCTAGAGATACCTCCTGATCCACAAACCCCTACGAGAAGAAATAGTAACCATTTTTTCCTCTTTCTCGATGCATCGAGATATGTATCTTGGTTACCTAGTTTTTCCGTCGAGGTCTCGCACAACAGATTACGTGGTAACATATCTACATTTGCACATACTAATTCCCAGATGGATGCAATGGCGAGACAGGTAATATATACATATGTGTGCATGTGTGTCGACTTTATTATGTTTATGTATAAAGAATGTAAACCAATTTTAAATTTCTTATGGATCTTGTAAAAGAAAAAATTTATCCTAACAAATATATTTAATAGGTACAACTACTTTTTCCTCATTATCCTCGCAATATAATCCTAGAAGATCTTAGAATGACTCGATCGGTTGAATGGACAATTGAGAATATACTTGATGGAATATTAACTATACCACACCATTTAATCGAAGAACCGCAAGAAGAATCCGTCCCACAAATGCAAACGATCGTGACAAATATTACGCCCAGCTCTTCGATCCAAAATTCATCGGATCCTAGATTCGATATTCCTTTTGCCGATAGGTAAGGAAGATTTGAAATATTAAGAATATAAATACATTAAGCTATATCCTTAATATTATCTGTGTTAAGAAATACACGATAATCGATCTATTAAAAATCTGAAATCGTAAATCGAGATGAACATGTTTTGTCATATTGTACATCTCATAATAGATATAATAGATATAATAGATATAATATCTCATAATCTAGATATTCTAGAATATTTTTCATTGGGTAATCTATATGTAAATATATTATTTTTATATAGTGGAGAAGAACCTTCGAGTCTTGGTGGTCGTTTTTCGAAATCATCTGCTGAGAGAGAACTTATACTTCAACGACGAAAAGAACATATGAGATTAACAGCACGAAGAAGGTATTTGGAAAAACATCGGAAATCCGAGATTGATTCGACAAATTCGCAGATAACGAATACTGAAAATATTGAAAATACTATATCCTAGGTATAAGCAGAAATAAGATTGATTAATATGATTTTGAATTCAAATTATTCAGAGCTTCGTAGTTGATATGAAATTGACAGATGTACATTTTATTTTATTTTTTTTCCGAATACGAGACAAGATTGTGGAATATACAAAGCGGTGCATACTTTCTGTTTGCTGATGACTAATTATTAAATATAGCAAGAGCTATCGAAAAATCTCTTTGTGTATTTAATAGTTAGTGCTTTAACCTTCTGAAAACAAATTAAAGTCGCAGTCAAGAGATTAGATATGACATTTAGAATAATGAGAGGTTGTGAACGATATACTCATGAACGATTAGTATTGAATCAATTACTCAATGCCATCAAGTTATGATGAAAGCTACAATGAGACGACTAAATTATAATAGAAGATATTAAGATTTTTACGTAATTTAAATCATGCTAATGATAAATACCTACAGTGACATGTAATACACACGCGTTTTGAAAGAAAAATTGTTAGAGAGAGAATAACTTGGATTTTGTAAAGATCTTAAGCTGTATTGTCCACTTTCTAATGAAAATTTTTGTTTTAAAGCTTTCTACTTTTCTTTTATATTTTGCATAATTTGTAAAATAATCTTTATAAATTTATAGATTGGAGATAGAGAGAGAGAGAGAGAGAGAGAGAGAGAGAGAGAGAGAGAGAGAGAGAGAGAGAGAGAGAGAGAGAGGAGAGGGGGGGAAGTATTCGATTATAAATAGGTAAATTAAATGTTAATATAATGAATGTATTTAGTGCCATAAATAAATTGAAGTGACACGTGCCAATTTAATGAGCATGGATTCAATTGTGCTCATTAAAGCTTTATTAGTTGTTTCTAAAAAAGAAAAAGGCACGGGAAATTTAATTAACTCTTATCCTACAAGTATGGGTTATTAGTGATCGAGTGATTCTTGTTCGTTTATTGCAAGTTTATTTGAGTCTTTCGGTAATTATAAATTATACTACATTTTATTATTTTCCAAAATGAAGTTCCATTATTTATTCTAGAAAGTTGGAAGTATGTGTTGGTGAATTTTTAGGGATTTTTTAAATCATTTAGAGGCGTGTTCGGTACACAACAAGGATGATGTGACATCCAGAGAGCACTCAGGTGGAAATTCGAACATGCCTCTGAATAGGAAAATGAACGACATGAAAAAAACGGATGGATCTAGTGACCCCCGTTTGTATGGATGAAGCACTAAATTCCTTGTACGGTAAGAGTTAATTTGGGCATTATGCCCGAGTAATCAAATTTCCCACAGTATACAATATATATAGGGTGCTGTATAAAATGGCCACTCCTTTTTGTCTCGTAAACTAACAGAAATAGACCTAATAAATATAATATCAAATTAAACGATTCTAACTAAACTACAATATAATAAAAGTGTCACGCTCGTTCTGATGAATATCCAGTAAACGAGAATGAATTGAAATGGATTAAAATGAATTCAGATTTTCAAAAATAGGGATTCATGAATGTTAAAATGAATCCTTTTCAATCCTGAATGTATTTTTACAACAATTGCATAAAGCATATCTCTATGTCTTTCAATCTAAAAATAATATTATAGTATTTTGTGTGCATGCTACTCAATCCAAAATTGTGAATAGGAAATGCAGTTTTTTAATCTAATTGAATAAAAAAAAATTTTTCTTTAAAAATTAAACTTTTCCATAAATGCTACTTAAATTATTCAAAATTATAAATAGGAAATTTTTAATCCAAGTTCAAAAAAGTTACATAAAAATAATTGAGCTATGTTCTTTTGTTTCCTTTTGATTAGAAGTAAAATGAATGCTCAATGTGAACACACGTAAATCAAGTCGAATACAATCCGAATATTACGCTGATCACGGCGCGCGACATCGGCCAAGCAAGATTAGATTATTCGACACTTATCCAAAGGCTACGTTTAGCAAAAAAAGCAGCTTTACAACTATTGTTACAAAATTCTTCAATATGATTGGTTACATTTAGATTCAGTGAAGAACTAAGAGCAAAATCAATCATATTCAAGAATTTTATTATAACAGCTGCAAAGCTGCTTTCATTTACCAATTGAAAAAATGGTGTAACGGGTAACGTAAGATTCATAATCTCCCCAAGAGGTCCTAGATTCGAATCCCACCTAAGGTGCGTTGTTTAATACCAATTTGAAGTAGTTAATTTCAGGTATAATTATTATAAATATCTTAGGAATAAAATTTGTAACCCTTAAATATGAATGTTTTTTTTTCGAATATTAAATTAGTCAGCTCGAATCCATTTCAATCAATTCAATTCATTTTCATGGATTTAAAGTATGCATTAAAAAAAATTTTAATCTATTTTAATCCATTCTCATTTACTGAGTACAACGATGTATGATAACAAAATTATTTTACAAATTATATGAGTTATTTTGGTTTAATGTTTTGCGAGCAACTATAATACCTTTTCAATTTTGGCCCTGTGGTGTATCCAACTTCCGACTCTCGTATTGATTAAATGACAACACGTCATTGTCAATGCAAGAAAGTTAGCCATATTGCAGGGCTGAAATTGAAAAGATATTAGTTGTCCGTAACATTTTAAATCAAAATAACTTACATAATTTATAAAATAATTTTGTTATATCGTACATACATCGTTATGCTCGTTAGAATAAACGCTACTTTATTATATCGTATTATTTACTTTACATATAAAAATGATCTATCCCTCTGATCTCTAAGATGGTGGATAATTTTTCTGAGTGATTACTATGTTTGCAATGGAGTTTAGATAGAATCGTTTAATTTGATCGTTTATTATATTTATTAGCTCTATCTCTATTAATTTACAAGATAAAAAGGGGTCACTTATACAAGGACACTCTTTATTGTAGACACGTTTGCATAAAAAAATAACGTTATCCTTTGCATAAAAAATTTATTTAATGACTAGTAATATGCACGCAATGATCGGTGATTAATTCAGAATAAAGAATATAAAATGTAAAATTTTTTATTCGAAGAGATAAAATCAATCATGTTATGTTCGTGCCTGTAAACAAGTTGAGATATGTGATCTTTTCATCATTATCTACTAAAAATTTATTTAAAAAAAAGAAACTTTTTAATTTGTCAAATATTTCAAGCAATACAGATTTTTTCACATGATGTCACGTACGTTTGTTTTATAATTTATATTAGTTGTTACATTTGACTTGATAATTATAATTTGCACAAAATTATTATAGAATAACCGATTGTAAATCTTGTATATAATTTAATTTCGTATGTAATGAGCAAGGGTTCGGAAGTTTACAAGTTTTGATGGGAAATTGTTTTTTAATGTACTTGATTTAGATGACAATTTACTACTGATTTTTTCAATCTGGTGTTACCGTTATCGCCATAAAAAATTCGCAACGTTATTATAATAAAGTAGCAATAAAAAATAATGGCGTTATACGTATATCCCTAAAAACAATATATAATTGCATATATAAATGCTTAAATATGAATAAAATCTATTGTCGTAGACTTTGTGCTTGCATCGTAATGAGGGGCAGTTTATTGTAAGACTTTACAAACTTCCGAGCCTTTAATGATAAGTAAATTTTAATATTTTATTTTAATATATACTATTGAATATATACTAATATATATATATATATATATATATATATATATATATATATATATATTCCTAATAATAGTATTTTTTTCTAGTTTAATAAAAAATTTTTATATTTTATGATTCACTATTTATTTTCATAACAATCTGCATATTTAACTTGTATAAATTTAATAATAAGATTCGCAGTTTTTCAGTTTTTTCCTGGTTTGATGATTATGATGAAATTTGACAAATATATTCACCTATATTCACACATAAATAATATACATTAGAAAAAACATATGTATCCGTATACATATATTAGCATGGTGGAAATATAAAAGATGTGCTCGTTTTCGAGACGAATTTCGTATCGTTCTGCGCATAACCAAATGCGATCATTTTAAATATTTATTGTACATCGCAATAACTTTGAAGTACATATTGCGGATATGAATACGTGTGTCAAGTAAAAACGTATATAAATAGTTTCTGAAAAAAAAGGATGCAGAAATTTACATTTTTTTTTATTTCCAAACGAAAGAACTCAACATAATGACATAGCGCCAACTTTAAATAACCACGGCAACATGACAACTTCTGGATGTCGCTTTTCTTATGTTCAAAATGCATAAGAGTACACTTTTTATACTTCCATATATATTAGTAAGATATAAAATATCCAGGATGTGCCACAACTCGTAACTGTAAATATAATAACAGGTTCTTTGATTTCGAATCGAATTTTTTTCCTTTAATTTTTTAAGTTGTATATCTTTGTAATATATACGAAATTTTAAATCGAAATTCTATTAGAATCTATTCGGAAATTAATTGGAGAACATAATTGCGTATTTATTTGTCCTGTAAAGTAAATCGTAGTTTATAAAACATTTCTTCATCATGATTCGTAATTCAGATATTTAGAGAGATACACCTCGATGTTATAAAACATTTATTTCAAATTTATCAGGAAATATTGACAAATATATACAAGATATAAATATATATCTGTTATTAGAACTTATATCATGGGACAGCCTGTATTATAATTATTTATTAAGAGATAGAATTGTGGAAATGTGTCTGCATCCAAGAGAAGAGAAAAACTTATTTTAGAAATGATGCATCGTTGTATTAAAAACTTTGTAAGTAGCTTTATTTACATCGAACCATTTATATATATTTTATGGATCTCTAAGTTGCATATAAATAGATAATAAGTAATGAAACATAAGGCAATTTATATATATTTAAGTCAACTTTCTGTACATGGCATATATAAAATTCACTGTTTCCATTGTAGCTATCATTAATAATAGTGTTAGTAATAGTTTTATTTTCAAAACATTTAAGTTATTACGTTTCATAGGCAGATAATCTGCATTAAATTTCTCAAGAAATTAAAAACTTTATTATTCTTGTTAATTGTCTCTATGTGTAAATAAAATATATGTATGAAAATATATGAATATTTTCATATAAATAAAAGAGCTTTATTAAATTATATTGTTTTGAGAAATATATAATATCTTGCTAGAGTTTGGCGAATTAAAGGATAGTCTAATAACGCTTTCCTGAATTTCTCGAAACTGTAACTTTATAATACAGTACGAAATTTTTCTTAGGATCTTTATAAATATGAGCATGGGGTGTCCTAAGTCTCTTCTATTCTATATCAATGTAATATCTATTCTACACTTGACATTGTACAACTAGTAATAGTAAGACAAATAAAATGCATTATAGATTGTTGTAGTTATATTGCTTACTTATTTTACGCAACTATGTAAATGTTCTTACAATTTATGTTACATAATGTAGCAACATTTGTATAGATAATTTTATATCGATATAAATATTATCCAGTAATTTCATGTTGTGTGAAGTATTTTTGAACACTAAATAATTCTATCTTTACTTTTTATACATGGTAAAAGAAGAGGTTTAAAATTTATGCGTCATTTAATTTGATAAATGGAAAATTAACAACTTATTGTTAGATTATTGTTACTTACCAGTAACACTATTCATTGGGTCACCTCCAATTTGGCTGATATAAATTTTTTTTATTTAATATTTGGAATGTAAAATCACGTAGAAAAGGAATTATGTGCTGAATGAATTGTTTAAAGTTATTATAATTATATTATTTTCATAATTTTATTAATCAATTACAAGATATTTAAATGAAAATCAAAGAGTAGCAGTAGAAAAACATGTTATATACTTATATATTAAACCCAATTTATTTTTGAAAATGATGCTGTTGCTCTATTATATATGTATATATATACTATAGCTGGACATCTTATCCAATGAAATTCATTATAACAATATGTAAAATAATATGTGCAAAAATGAAGTCTGCAAATCCCCTTTCTGGGCTTATACCATGAAATTGACTTCTATTTTGTGGATTAACTTGCAATCGGAGACAAACTGAAAAAGAAAAATAACATAAAATCATCAATTACCCGTGCAAATGAGTGAAAAAAGATAATAGCTTTAATGTAATCTTCGAACATAAGACAAAATACTAGAATGATATATGGAAATTCGTATCAATAATGTGAAAAAAAGACAGGACAAAAAAATTCAAGGCTTACATATAAAAATTTATGATATTGAAAATCTACAATGCACATAACATAAATTATAAATTTTTAGTACTGGTAGTAAATTTTGAAACATAGCTAAAGTACATACACATCTGTATTTGTAAATTGTATTTGCATATGCACGTTAGATGATGTAATCAAAGAATTGTGCGGAAAGAAAAACGTATAACGAGTAAAGACATAATTACCTCCTAGAATGAAGCAGGATACACAGGATATGAAACCACTGAGAAAACTATTGAAGGGAAAAGTGCCGACGAGGCAACAATACACGAACTGGGTAACACCCGTCAGAAATATGTACAGTAAGTACGCATCAATAATTTTCAGTTTCTTGGGTGTATTTTTTGTGTATTCTGACCAAAATTTGTATAACACTGTCAACGCCGTCATATTTATCAATCTTGACACAAAATATTATAAGAGCGAAATATTTGAAAATTTTTCACGTATACACGCGTGACAAGCACCGGCGGTGACACGTATTACACATATATTGCATAGAGAGAAACCTTCTCCCCGTATTGCACGAGCACCGCAAAAAAATGGATATTGTTGTGTAGTTTACATCCACTTCTTCAGAGGGCAGCAGTGCGCGAGCCTTTTGAGATAATACAGCACATTACAGCGGTTACAGGAAAAAGATCCTCAACCAGACTGAACCAGAGAGAAATCTGAAAGCGGCCATCTCGGGGCCAACTCTGATTTACTTTAATCGATGATTAACCTAAGCAGTGTAGCCAATAGCAAAACTTTAATTGTAAAGTTATTTTTAATCTAATTTCTTCGTGAAATACCTTTTTCTCTTTTGCATGTTTTTGAGGAAAATATTTGTTATCACAGTACGCGTACAATATTACATACAAGATGCATATAAACAAATATATCACATAGATTAGGTTAAGGATAACAGGACAAAAGTAGTTTTACTGTTGGTTGACTACACTCATTAGATTGATCATCGATTAAAGTTAATCGGAATTGGTCGAGATGGCCCTCGGTCTTATTCGTGTGACGCTTGGAAATTTTCATACATTAGAGACATCAGCATTAATTTAATAGAATGATGCGAACTACGTATCACATTATCGACACTGCTGATAAAGTCGTAGCGTCGAAAAATTGAATATATATAATACGAGTCTCGTCATTTAAATCGAAAATCGGTGTTGAACGCGAGTTCGGCTACATTCACAAATGTGGATAAAAAGCTGTACTTTTTTTTTACACATGACGATGCAAAGCAGAGTTCTCATTGGATATCGCTCGTCTCTCTCATCGCATCCACTGTGCAATAGGCATTAAGGTCGATATTCATAGTCGGTTCATATTTTAATGGCGGTATTCATAGTTCTTATGCTAAGGCAATAGTGCACGGGAGCATTTTGCAGTTACAGGTTGTAAGAAAAAGGTCCTCGTGTTTTCTCTCAGGTTTCTCTCTGCATAAACACACAATCATACGACACTATTTCTCCATTTTCCATTTTCGACATTACGATTTTATCGACAGTTTCGCAAAATATTGGGTCATCTAAAAAGTATCCGCGGTTTTTTGTCACTAGATGTTGACCATCAACACCATCTAGTGACTTATCGTCAAAGTTTGATTATCAACAGAGATGATAATTGCAGAGAAAAAATTGTAATTTTTCTGCAATATAGAATATTATAGCTTTACAAGTATACATATTTATTTATGGAACATTTATGTAATAAAAAATCATGAATTTAATATAGCCAAATATTTATAATAGCAAATTTGTATCAATTGTCGATAATGTCAGTGTTCTTCAATTACCTCCGGATATTACCCTTGGGACCTTTTTTATATTGCCGAAAAATTGTCCAAGATGATTTTTAATAGTATCTCGTCGGTGATACGGGTATTAGTTCTCATATCGTAAAAATAGATGTTAGTGCGCTGATTGGTGCTCCAAAAAGGTCGAGAAAGAGAGAGAGAGAGAGAGAGAGAGAGAGAGAGACGATTGCTGAGAGAGGGACATTATGATTGGCTAAAGTCATTACATTTCTAAAGTACCGCAATAGACTTTTGAGTTCGATTGCATTAAAATGGCGAAACTATACCATATGTAGAATTCACAAAATGGAAAAAACCTATGTTAGATTAAAATATACATAAATTAAGCATTCCTATTTCTTTTGGTTCATAAATAAATTATTTACAATTAAAAAATTGATTTACATATTTTACGACTTTATTTTCCCAAATAAATTACGTTTATACAAATACATAGGTTTGAAAATGATCGCGTTTTGTATCAAGATGGAGGCAAGTTTGCGGTACTTTAGAAATCTAGTGACTGGCTGCTAAGTAACGCACTCTATAACAAGATCTCGAACGTAATTAAATTATCATCAAACGGTAAATAAAATAATGATAAATAAAAAATATTAAGTTATATATATATTTTTTTTTGTTTATTACCGACTTACTTAGAAGAATTGTTAATTTTTAAATAATAATTTTTATCAATCTTGTGTTTATAAAAAAATCACATTCCGCATTTCTTTTTATCATCAAAATTATTTTTTTATAAAATTATTTTGATGATAAGAAGAAATGGGGAACATGAATTTATATTTAGTTCACAATTTTGTTCACAAAATTAATACCTAACTGTTAATGAGTTAATTTTATTATTTTGTTTTTGTGAGCTATATCGTGATTGATTCTTTATCTTTAAAACATAACAATTGCAACAAAATGCTTAAATAAATTCATAATTTAATTAAATTGTATCACATCTTTATCTTTAAATATTTAATGATATCATAAATAAATATCTACAATTAAAATTTCATCAGCTTTCAATTAAAAAAAAAATATATTTTTATTTCAGTATTTTTCTTTTTTTCTGAAAACCATATCGAGTCAACTAACTGCAATGTAGATATTGATATTTGAGAATATACAATAATAAATCATTATCGTACAATTTCAATATCATTCTTATATATATCACTCGTTATATAACATAGAAAAAAATTGCGAGATCTAGTTAATCAGCAGTTCATTCTTGGAGAATTCAATATCTGAGATGCACATTTCAGGTAAAGTTATGAAAAAGATTTAGGGCCGGTTTACTACAATTAACGCTGATTACTTGATCAGCTGATTAAATTTGAGAGTTGCTGCTGCAGCATATTTAACTGTATTTCCTAATCGATGTATGATCGATCGCTACTGGAAATGGAGAAAAAACGTAAATAAATGGAAAATATGTATTTATTCTTACGCAATGTGTCGAGCAGAACGATGAGATAAGAATCGATCAAGCTCATCGATTTCGAGGAAGGGACTGCTTATCGTTTTCTTATCGGAGATGCAATTTCGATCATGCGTAAAATGGCATGGCTTCAAAGTAGAACTGCTTCCTTTTAGATATATACATTGTTCGCTCATCATATTCAAAGAATTCGCACAGCGAAACAGAGATTATTCCGAACAAAACAATCTGTGTGGATCGTTGCACGTAGTTTATAGTTGATATTAAGCGCAATATTTTTTGTTTGAGTTTTTTTTATATGCTTATCAATTGTTTATTTGTTAAGTTTAATATTTTTGGTTTTTACTTAATTATATTCTATTTAAACTAGAAAATAAAAAGAATTAAAAAATTAAAATGGTTGAATTATTAAAAATAAATCAAATTAAAGTTTCCATGTATCTACGTGTGCTACGTAAATTTATTAGTTACTCGAATTTTGTAATTAACAAAACTAATATTTATTATCGTAAGTCGTTCTTACATTTAAAAACATAACACTCTTTCTTCCTCTTCTTCGACAAAAACTTGAGTTCGTTTCTCAAATTTGAACACATGAAAGAAGAATTAATATCTTTTTTATAGAAAAATGATCGATGCAATAATATGGATATGTAGACGCAAAATTCTTGTATCATTTTTTTTCTACACAAATCTCTCTCCGTGCAATCTCTCGTTCACTCGGCGATTTACTATGACGAACATTGTTAAATGTTGCCAGATCCAATGAACAATGTCCAATCCGCAAATCGGTTAATCGACATGGGAACGCGGCTTGTAATGATCGCGCTCGTTCGATCGCCATTGTACACTACGCGGCGCGGCGCGCGAGGTACGCGACGGTTTCGTCTTATAAATTATTGCGGCTTCTCGACTCCGCGGGTTACGCGGAGGGTCCTTCAGACGAGCTGCTACCTTGGAGCACAACCTGACGAGTGGTGTCCTGACAAGCAGCCTGTTGCGTGACCCGAGCGATCAATATCTGTGCGAGCGCAACACCCGGCAACTGCTCCTCGTATCTTCGTATAAACTGACGTACGCGCCCTTCTCGCGTTCCCTTTTCCCTCAGTTTAATCTTTTCCAGCTTGAAGAAGGTTGCCGTGTACGCGATAACGGCCAGGTAACTTATCGTTTCATATTACACGCCAAACTGGTAGCGACGGAGGAAATAAGGTGCCCGCGCGCGAGTATTCTCGTTGAGAATTTTTGTAACGGCTCCAATCGAAAACTGTGCGTCGCGTCGCGTTGATGTGTGAAACGTGTGAGGCGAAGATTTTCAAACCGCCCTGCTTCAATCTCATTTCAATTTTATCTAAAAATCCTTCCTTTGAATAAAAGAGCAGAAAAATGATAAAGAACATTTGAAGCGGAAAAAGCTTACAGATGCGACAAGATTTTTCTATAGACTATCTGAGATTTTTCTTTATAAAGTATTTTATCATTAGATGGATTCAACTTTCTTTATAGCAATTATAATTCTATATAGCTAAATTGACTAGATTATTACATTTAATACGATTAATTCTTTCGAAAGTTATCTAATTTGTGAATTAATTATTTTATTGTATTTGTCTTTTAATCAAATACACAGAATAGTTTCCGACATTTGCATTTTATAAAAACAATTCTATAAATAGAAAGAATTATTTGTAATAGAAAGAATTATTTATCGTTAAAACATTACTAATTTGAATATTGGTAAAAGTACATAAAATGATTCACTTTTGTACATCATATATAGCATACAGCTTGAGAATTAAAAATAGTTGTTCTATCGGCGAAAATTTTTTTCATAAACGCAAATAAAGTTAAGTTTAAATAGGATAGTAGTTTCGTTATTTTGCTGTTCACTTGTACCGTGCTTCCGAGAGCTCTTTGTTTAATCTCTCTCTCTCTCTCTCTCTCTCTCTCTCTCTCTCTCTCTCTCTCTCTCTCTCTATCTCTCTTTCTCTCTTTTGTCTCTTAGAGTTCAAGGAGTTCAGAAGTTTTAGAAGACTCCTTTTCATTTTACGCGTGTAAAGTACATAGGCATACTTTATCTCGATAAAAAAAGAGAATAAAGTGTTCCGGTAGGAATATTTTTTATCAAATACAAAGACTAAGAAAAGAGAGAGCAGAAAAGAATCGTAACACTTGGACGTATATTTTTTTACTTAAACTTCGTTTAATTATGCAATATCTTAATGAAGAAATATAGTGATATAGATGTTCGACGAAGTCCGTCTTTCGAAATTAACGATGGCGCTTATTGCGCGTCGTCACGCTCGTAAATGTCATTGCGTAGTTAACACAAAGGGAAAGATAACAGAGTTTGGAATAGAAATTAAATTAATGTTCTTTTGATTAAATATATATACTGATTTCATTAAATATGTATATATATATATATTGCATGTATACGCATCCGCGCGCTCTTACACACACACACACACACACATACACGCACACACGCACACACAACTCTATACATTCTCATTTATCTATTACGTATTAAATAATATATTAAATAATGTATGTTAAATAATAAGCAACATTAGTATACTTATAATAGTGAATTCTATTCACAGATATACCATTTAACTATCTGATATATGATCAAGTGTTAGATCTATAATTTATGTCTAAATTTATATAAATATAAAAGATTATGTACTCCTTATTTATAAAAAAATGTTATATATCTTCAATTAATTTTTTTTTCTTGATAGCGCTTTTTATTAATTTCTTTTTCCTGTTTTTCATATACGTTTAGTAAGTATATAATATAAAAAGTAGATACGAATATGAGGGCTTGATATTGATTTGTTCATATGTCTAAATAAATATAAAACGTTGGATGCTTTCTATTTAGTGACACAAGTCGTTCTATGTCGTTCTATCTTTGTTATTCTCTGAATGGTGAGAAAGATAGAATGATGCCTGTGTCGATTTGTATCACTAAATAAAAAGCACCCATTACGTACAAAAACATGATAAATAATAAAATAATTATTAATTTATAGAGATATTTTACAATTTATAACAATTATAAAAATGTCGTTACTTCATATAATTTAAATATTTTTGGTTTATAACTCATAGGCTTTCAATTCGTTGAGTCGATATTTATAGACTTCAATCTATTATTTAAATGTTAAAAAACGAGATGGTTAAAGCTAAATACATTTTGTGGGTCATGATGTATATTTAGCAAATTTATTTGTCACATTCGTGCTCCAGTTCGTAGTTTTATTAATAACTTGATTCGCAAATGTCATTTGCGAAGGATGTTATTCAGTGACAGAACTAATAGGTGCTGACCATCGATTCTACAATTTCCTTGTTAATTATGTACATATTCTGCTCGATATATTAGATTCTACAACACAAAAGTATTGATTTAATATTGATCATATGAAATATGAAACTAACAATGACATTTTATATAATGAAATGATATTATTATTTATTTTGTGTTTCCATGAGTTTCCAAAGTTTGTGCAAGTTCTAATTCTATTAAAGTTCTATCAATTTCAAAAAATTATATCAATTTGCTTGCAAAGTGCATGAGAAAATGGAAAGAGATTTTTATTCTACTAAAGATTGTAATATCTAAATTTATATAGTATTTCCGATACAGAATAAATTCGAAACGTATGGCATCGTTGGAAAATAAACTGACGTATCTTACTATGAAGAATTTCAATCGACATGTTGTTAAAGTTATTACGGAAAATAAATTTTTACTCATAAATCTAATCTTTGTCTGCGACAAACTTTTATGAAAGTTTCCATTTTTGCATCGGCAATTTTGCCTGTATTGCATTTACGTTTCTGTATTCAGTTTTGCATTGCGATAGGAAACTCGTCCTGACAGAGTCATTGCTTGTCATTGTTTAAGCAAATGATGGAGGCAGGTAACTGCCCGTGTGTTAAGGGACAACATCATATCGAGCCAGTGAACTCAGGGTCTTTATCCACAATCCCGGGGAAAACCCTGGACTTTTAAGGGGTTGGCCTCTGTGTCCTGGAAATGACGCGCAAAGAAGCTACCGGAGCAACCTGCACGAGGGTGGACCGAGGTTGCCAGCAGGTGGCAGGTTCGCCGCGTATCGATTTCTTACGAATCTACCCGGGCTCGGAATCACTGGGGTGGTTCACGCAAGTAGCTCGACAAATCTACGTGATCGCTCTTGCAAAAAGATAGCAGATAGGTCCTAAGGCAGATGCACTACACTGATGTGTGTGGTTAAAGCGGCAAGAAACCTTTCGAGAGCGATAAAGTGATCTTGTGTACTTACTTAGATGACTATCTGTTTTTCAATGAATACATCATATATTGCTAGAAAAATTACAATTTACAATTCTCGATCGGTGTTTATTGATGTTTTATACTTATGTGTGTAAGGACTAATCAATATATTCGAGAAATACGAGAAAAATAACGGAAAATGACGGAGTATTAGTTTGCAAGCTGTATTCAAGATATTTCTGCGTAATATTAATTCAAAATTATCAAGCAGCCAATATTGTGAGTTAACTTTCGGCTAAAAATTATAATTATATTATTATTGGTAACACACACAAGTTTTACACATTACTATCCAATGTCAGCTTACATTGGCTTGCATTATTGACTTATTTTGATTTATTTCTTTGAATTTATTTCTTATTATTTAATATAGGTATTGTTGTATCTTTTTATGTTCTACTATTTCTTATAATTCTTAAAGATTAGATATTGCTTGAAATAAGAGAGGATGAAATAAATCATGATTTTCTCTTTTTGCTCTCTTTTATGTCTCAATTGCAATTTAATCTCAATTTGAAATATTGTATGTGAATATATTTGTCGTATATCTACATCGTTTGGAATAAAAGGATGAAAATTTCATTCCTCCGTGAGATTAATGCAACGTAGTATTGTTAGTAGTATATATTTGCTTGTGTCTCTTTAGAAATTTATTAGAATAAGGATCGAAAGAATTAAACACTGTTAAGACGAATCAGTTGCAAAGTTCTATAGAATGTTTTGTAGCATTGGCAAATTTGGATATATTCTAGAGAAAAATTAATATGTGATGTACACTCGGGAAGAAAATTTTTATATATAATTATATATATTGGTAAGAAAAATATTATTGTGTAAAAAGTTCTCAGATCTGCAAAGATATTTTAACATTCTTTACTATAATGATTATTAAATTATTTATTATAATATTATAATAGATTTTTTAAATCCTTTTATTTCCTTGCACACTTACTTTGATCGATATTATTAGGAAATAGTTTTTTAGACGTACATATATTTATGACAAAAGTAACATATTCGAGCTTCTTGTTTCTTAGTGATTTATCATTGCTTTCATCATCTATTCTATTGTTATTGTTATTCGCGCGTCCGAAAACGTTTGTGTACCATACGTAATACGTCGAATTGCTGCTCTTCGATTATCGCGAAGAAGTACAAGTATATAAGAAGCACAGTATTAGGAATACGAAGGCGAACTTGTCCGACCGATTTCTTTACACCTGAAAAAAGATGAAGGTTCTTGCTGAAACAGACAGCTTAAAAATTGCATTTTAGGCGATACAATTGTCATATAATCCGGTTCATGGATGAAAGGTCGAAGCGTGTCAGAGTCTTCGTCTGAGTCGATCTGTGTGCAAATGAAGAAGAACCATCGTTGAAAGTGTAGAATAAAGGTTGCGAGAGTCTAGTGACGTAAACAATGACCTGCATGTTGGCCCTGGTTATTTTCGCTTGCTTCGCAATTTCCGATTCTATCGCCCATTCTTCGTCCCAGTCTTGTGTCTCGTTTCATGAAAAATGTTTGCTTAGTTGCTGACGATTACATTAAATTTATGACATTCCAATATACTTGATATTGTAGTCTTTTTTATACGAGTACAAAATTCAGCCTCGATCATTGATAATCTCGTTACGAGTTTTGATAGAACATATATGTATAATCAATCTTGGCTTTCGCGCTTCATCGAAAACACTTGAAAAAAGTGGAAAATGATTAATTGCGACATGAGAACTTTAATCCTCGACACATAATTTACGAGTTGAGTTTCTCTCTATTATTGTGGTTGATAGTTTTGAGCAACTTTTAATGTTGAGAGTTATTGATTTATTTGATAAGATTAATAGAAAATATTTTATTAGTTACACGAGGTAAATTCTATGAAAATGAAAGAAGAAAATACCGGAATAAAGCTGAAGTAAAAAATGAGACTGTGCAATAATCACTTCCCTCTTAGAAAGCTGTAGCCTAAAATAATTTTTTCTTAATTAAAGTATTTCTTCTAACATATTTAGTTAAATATGTTTAGTTTAAATATATGGACATTGTAATTTAAAATTACAGAGAAGTCTTGTTATAAGAAATCAATTTTGTAAGTTTTGCATGCGCATATATATGTTACGTCTACATTTGAGAGACATATTTTTATTTGCAAATTATAGATAAGAATACAGGAAAGACAAAAAATAAAATTAATATATTAAATATATTCTGTCCGAATGACTATCTTTAATGTCATCTATGTTTGTAAAAAGAATTTATATTCTTTTAATGTATATAATATAATCGAATAATTGAATTAAGAAGTAGCAAGTAATGTGCTACCAGATTAGGAAAGAACATTTAACTTTGTGATATCCTGTCTTTCAAATTATTTAGCATGTTATTTATTTTATCTGTAAAATGTAAAAATCAAGTTTAAATGTAATCGAATTTATAGCAGTGTGGCATCTCGTAGTATAAATGTGTTTATTTGTTCGTTCAGTTGGAATTTAATGATCGTATACTAACTGGTAGCAGT
Source organism: Acromyrmex echinatior (assembly GCF_024713525.1). Taxonomy (NCBI): domain Eukaryota; kingdom Metazoa; phylum Arthropoda; class Insecta; order Hymenoptera; family Formicidae; genus Acromyrmex; species Acromyrmex echinatior. The sequence continues at coordinate 13,234,943 of NC_141853.1, read as the reverse complement.
CAATATAATATTCATGAGTGGACACCAAAGAGAATATATGGAATATATGTGCTACTTACAGTATTGTGCATATTACCGTAGATTATAAAGGTAAAATAGGAGGACCGATTATAATGTACACGTGTTCTAGTAGTAGCGAGTTATCGAATACAATTTGTCCGCTAACATTAAAAATTGAGATCAATTAGAGCCAGAGAGCGATTTTGGCTTGCGATGAATTATGATGCTGCTGGCAGGAGATAATCAATTAATTCTGATTTGTGTCACGTTCTTATCTAAATCGAAAACAGTATGCTTTGTATTCTAATAACTGAGTCAAATTTAAACATAGGTAAATATATTAATGATATAATGAAGTAAAATTTAAATATATTGATATTCTTTCTTTTCAAAAGCTTTTCTCTTACCAAGAAGAAGTTTCCTTACTTTCGGATAATCACTAATTAATCGAATTTAATCAGTTGTATTTTTTTAACAAATAGATTTGTTTAACAAAATAGATATGTTAAAAATGAATTTTCTTCTATCAATTTAATCATTTTAATTGTTTATCATTTTTATATATTGATTATATTATCGATTAATTTTGAATTTTCAAATTTTGAACAACTTAAGATTAAATGTTATATATGAATTTTTCGCTAAAACTAGCTTTCTGTTATTGCTATTATTGTTTATCATTATTACTTATCATTGTTGATTAGACATCTAGAAATTTAATCAAACTAAAATTGCTCAAAATATGTATGAGTGAACCAATTCTGTAGCGCAATCATTCTATTTGACTGTAATCAGTCATTGTTATAACGAGTGCGCAAAATCTACGAGATGAGATGACCTTGAACTTTGATCTAACGAGATTGAATGTAATTCATGGGCAAGTCCAAATTTTCAATCTTCAAGTGCGCATTAAACACGATGAACAAACTGATTGCCGAGTGCATCCTGTCTGACAAGGTGCGGGCGTCTTTTACTTGTGCCATCAGAGTAACTTACAAATGGTGCAATTGTCGGCGGAAGACGCTTGTTATATCCCCTCACCCAAACCAACCAATCGTTATTATCTTAACTCACGATCATTGCACGGTTCAATATCTCTAACTACAATGAGATAATGGACAATTTTTTTCATCTCACGCGTTTTGCCTTTTGGATTTTAAAGATTGTAATTTTTACATACATATAGAATAATACACTAAAGAGCGGTATAATATCAATAGTTATTTATATAAAAAGAATTGATTGTAAGATTAGATAAACATAATAAACTAAAGAGATACATTGGGAGATTGTGTTAATGGTCGACATGTGAGAAATATGTATAAATACATAGCAGGTTAAATGATTAATTAGTAGATGGACAGATATAATGTTATTAATGTATAACATTGTTATGCTACCTATTTGAGTACAGGCTGACGGATTTGCGCGGTATTTTATATTTAATATATATATTTCTCAAACATATGCTTAATGAAACAATGCTTATTTACGTACATTTATGTACATGCTAATCGATTATGACATGCTCATGCGTGTGTGATATTTATGAATAATGAATAAACGTCAATTATATATTTATTTTACACACACACACGCGCGCGCACACACACACACACACACACACGCGCGCGCGCGCGCGCGCACAAAATATATGTTTGTGTTGTACATGCGTATATTTATGTTCATGCAAACAATGTGTTTAATAGTAATTTATTAAAGCTAATTCTTAAACAATAATAGTATTATCAACAACAATTTTGTTTTACATTAATATAAGTAACGTCAACTCTTAATTACATTTTACATTCTGTCTATCTAAAAAAAATTAAAATATAAAAAATAGATTTTTAGATAGAGGATGACAAAACAATTTGATTAAAATTGTTTTGTCATCCTCCATATATATATATAATAATTCCTTTTTAAAACATTTGTCTTTTAGGAAAAGATTATGAGCTTCATAAAGTGTTAACTTTATAAAAGCTTAATCAAATTTGGTATCTGTCGGAGATTAATAACTTCAGTAAATAAGAAATTAAATTATCGAGAGAATGAATAATAGAGTAATATACATCGCAATTCACAAGTTTAATTATTGTTAATTAAAGTGTATAGCACAGACAGTTAATTGTGCAAAATTTTGCTTTCTCCTGGGAAAGCTGACCTTTTGCGAGGAATATGTAAACTGATTCAACTACGTGTCACTTGTCCCAATTGTGTTTATGCGTGTAGGCACGCGAGTATATATATCGCCCACGTAATATACGCACAGATCCGATATTAAATGCAGGAGGCAGGGAGTCTGGGAACTGTCGGTTTTATTGATGTGAGATTTAACACATAGAACACACCCACGGTTTATAACGACCCCTTCGTATCATAGTTTGACTTTATAACCACGCGTTAGAATAATTCTGATTCGCATGTTGAGTACGTCAGTGATTTTTAACTGAAACGCCGAGATGTGATATAGGTCTAGAGCACGACGAGAACATTTCTCAGGGAAAAAAAAGAAATTATTTCTCTATAATTCGAATGTAGTGTAATTTCTGATCAAACTCGTATTGATTTGAACTCTAAGCAATTTCAAGTTTTTTTCGTCTTCAGGTGATAATTTTGTTTCGATTTTTTCAAGTTGCGTCATTACTGCCGAGCTTCTATGAAACGATTTCTCGAATGTAGTGTTATTCTTATGAACTATAAATGATCTTTTCATTATTTATTTGTTTAAAATATTTTTATTAAAGATTGAATTTTATTAGCAGATAATGTAGTATTTGATTTTGTTTGAATCATTTTAATATTTTAATTTGATGTAAAGTCATGTTTAACTAAAAGTTTCTTTCTGATGTTATATTGTATTCATATGCGCGCGCGTCCGTATGTTTCTCACATCAATCTAAAACTTGCCAAATTAAACTATTTAGATAAATTTATGTAATTTATTATTATTTATATTATTTATATGTTAATTTTCATTTTAACACTTTATCGTCAATAAAATGCAGCTTGTAGGAAATTATTGATAATATTTTACTATTCATGTAATTAATATTATTTTATTCTCCGTGTATTTGGTAATTACTTGTTATGTGCTTAGTAGATCAATTGTGAAGATAAATAGTTGAATCTGGAAATTAATTATTGATGAGCTATCAGTAGAGTACCGAGTAGCTTGGGATAAGCTCGAAATAGGTTAATCACAGCTACCTACCATAATTTAGTTGGCGTAAGTACGTGAAATACATTTACTATAAAATTGGCGATATCAACGATGAAGTATGAAGTATCGCAAATAATATGATATACATATTCATATATTTTTAATAATTTTTTTTTAAAGTGTGTTTCTTGATAAATTCGGACTGTAGAGAATTACGTACATGATGTTTATGAGTTAATATTGTAAATGGTTGATTCAATATAAAAATTTACGCTTTCAAATAATTGAGTTATCGGACTTCTCTTAATAAAATTTTGTGCGTGACAAATATATAGTAATAATATAAATAATAGATTTTTTTAAATTGAAATTCCACGATACGAGATGGTACACGCTATGAATTTGTTCGGTACGTTTCATTTTATCAGTAAAATCGGCAAGCGATCCACGTTCGACGTAATGCCCATCGATCCAAGAAGCACGTTCACGATTACGTGATACTTGATATTCTATTAAAGGGCACAGATATGTCTTTATGTAACAGTTACTACAAACCTGTTTCCTTTTATTTCCACATTGGCCGAATCTTATTAAAGTCTTCATGTAGAATCAATATTCCTTTCAAAATGAATATTGATTTCATATAATGATCGCTTTATAGTAAAAGTATTCATGCATTGATTTTATCAATATATTATACTACTTTTATTGCCATATTATTTCTTACATTTTCTGACAATTTTCAAAATGTCAGAAAATATTTGTACTTCTATACGGCAAGAATATCCGATATCCGGAATGTCAATAGCACGCATTGAAAGATTAATAATTATACGCTTGACGAGCTCTGCAAAAAAAAAAAAAGAAAAAAAAAACAGAAAGAAGAGAAGAGAACCGCGCAATTGAGGAAATTAGTTATAGTTAGACTAAAAAAAAGTGTACTTTCGATCAAAAAAGATAATAAAATATTTATTGTACTTTAAATTTATCAAAGCAAGGATTTTTCGAGCGTGCCAATTAATTGTGGTAAAAATGCCGTGCAGCAAAGATACTTGATTTTCAGATTGGATCGAGAGACTAACGGGCGCGTAATCGATGTAATTTAATGAATCATGAGCCGTTTCACACCCTACGAAGCACACTTACATAAAACTCGATCACCCGATTTTGTGCCAAGGAGCGAGAGAGGCTAGAAAGCTCGAAGAGCTGACAGAGAGTATCGCTGAGTGGAGCTTTCGTGGCAAAACGAAGGGATTAGTGACACTTTTGTCTTATGTATATTGGCGAGCGTCAAGCGATGCTTTCTGATTCACACAACCTTTCACTCAGATGTCAAATACTCGACAAGTCACTTAAATAAAATGAAGAATAATAAATTCAAAACTCTTAATACAACGTAAAAATGTGCAAATTTTATTTTCTTATTTTAGTTTATATTTAAATTTGACTTATTCTTCACTTTAATATTGATTAAATTTACTTATTAATCTATATTTAAAATTATTTACTCAAAAATTTATGTTCACTTTAAAATATTGTTAAATATTGTTTTATATTATACTATTATTTTCTCATTGTCATTCAGTGAAAGCATAAAGCATGAAGCGAGAATATAGACGTTCTATTTCATATAAATAATATTTAGCTCTCAACATTATACTTGATATATTTTATATTTTAAACTATTAGTTAATAAATGTTAATGTTGTTTATATATATAAAATAAATATTATTATATAAATTTTTTAGGGATGTTTTGAATGTTGCTCGATTTGATCATTTCTAGAATTGATTCTAGTCCAGGAGTGATGCGCTCATATTTCTCTCTTTGAAGAAAACCTCTGGAGAGAAAACGAGACAGTTGTAGATGAGACGCTACTACGTGCTAGTATTCTCCATCCGTTTGTATTAGCATGTTGATCGAGCACGTATTGCTTATTCTACAATAAGGTTGTAAGTTGTAAGCCGTAAAAAATTGATCACAAGAATGAGAAAAATAATCGGTTATAATTGATTAATTTCTTACGGCTTAAGGCTTACAACCCTATTATAGAACAGGCATTGACGATTATAGAAATATGGAACAACTTTATTAAACACAACGTGTATAATATTTTCGAATTTTACATTGTTTATATTATTTCTTGTCGTATTATTTATTGATTAAGACTGAAATAATTGTATTGTTAAATAACGCATACAGAATCTAGAAGTTAATTCTAGTTTATTCTTCTTCTGTATAATGTGGTTTTTATGTTACTCCCATGTGATTTTAAAATATTGTATATTCAATGTGTTGCAAAATAACAAAGTATTGATATTATGCACGTGAAAAAAAATTTCGATTTTTGTTTAAAATATTGGTAAAGGAGAGTGTGTTTTGTTATAATTTTTAGAACTATTAAATTATTATGAATTATTGTTAATCTTGCTTTATTTTAATGGACTTCAAAGTATATTTGTAAATATATTGGTAAATAAATAATTATATTTAATAATTTATTTCACGTGGCTAATTATTGCCGTAATTTCATATACATATTTATGTATAATGTTTAGATAATGTTGATTTGATGATGCCATTGTTTCGAAAATTTGAGATGTTCAATAATAATATTTTGTTCTATTTATTCTACATATGATACAATAAAATAAAATATTACAATATATTTATTAAACAATACGATGCAAAATAGCATAATATCCTAAACCTATTGCAATCTATTGAAAATAATGTCACATAAATATGTATCGCGTTGAATTGCATGGCAAAATATTGAAAACTGGAATGGTAATGATCGTAATTATTGATACGTAAAAGAACCAGGAATAGTTTTTGTTAAAAACCGAATACCAGTTGTGAAACTAAAATTTAGAGTCTTTATTATTCAACGAGATCTTTCCATTCTCTCTCTCTCTCTCTCTCTCTCTCTCTCTCTCTCTCTCTCTTCTTTCTCTTTCTCTAGAATACCTTTGACAAGACCGCAATCACAGATGGGAACATTGTTAAGTATTCCGCGCGCGTTCCGTCAGATCTTCTCGTTAATAACATCACGGCATTCCGAACATCTTTCCATGTTCATGCTTGCACGCGCGGATGCTAGTAAAACACGAATCTTGCAAGCCACGTCTTATATAATACTCTCGCATCAAATATATTTCATTGTAATAAAATCTATTCTACTTTGAGTATATTGCGTTAAAGAATACTTCTAGGATTACTTGAAGCTGTGTTTTATTATACATCAATAGAGTCTATCTGTGCTCTATATTGCATTCCATCGTTATTCATTCGCAAAATAGTGTCACAATTAGGAATGCAATGGACAATGATTTGTCGGATAATTGAATTTTGTTCGGTAAAGCCGGATAATTGGATTTATCCGGCAAAACCGGATAAGCTAGATAAAAAAATTTTTATCCTGAAATTGCAAAAAGATATTAAAAAATTGATATTCAAATTGTTTTTTTACAATAAAGAGAGAATTATTTATGTAAATCGTTATAAATGTGATATAAAAATTTAATATTTATACAAAAAGATAGAAACAGATTTATGCCTGATAATGCAGGAATGTTCATATTTATTATGAAAAATACTTAAAATACTTAAAAAATAATGTGTAACAAAAAAGTAATACACAAACAAAGAATAAAGGTATACAAAATTATTTTAATATCATTTTTAAATTACATAATATTATATATGTTAATTAATAAACATTAATAAAAAACATTAATAAAAAAAGTATGTAATTTATAGATTGGTCAGATATACATATAAAATATTTTGAAAATTCAAATTTTAAATAGGTATAATTATTTCTATGCAAATTATTCTACTCAATTTCAAAACAATTTCTCTACTATTCACGGCTTTGTCGGATTGTTAAAAATCTGCTGAATAGACCGGATACCAAATGGTTGCCGTTGCATCTCTAATCACATTGTGATAATAGAAAGTTGTGACATATTTTATCTGTTTAAAAAGTGTACAAAAGAATTATATGCAAGTTTAATAAAAGTTTAGATTGTAGAATCGCTTATTTATTATATTAGGTGTAGTAAAAAGAAATCCATTATTTTTCCAATAGATGGATTTCTTTTTACTACACCTAATATTTACAAATGCAGTTTGAATCATGTACTATAATAATAATTCTATACTCGGCAAATCATAAATTAAATGGAGATCAAAATATGTAATATGAAATAGATTTTTTTTGGGTATATACTTCAGGACACACACACACACACACACACACACACATGCGCGAGCATACCTATATATATGTGTGTGTATGTATATTATACACTTTTAAACAGTTTTGAAAAAGATAAATTACCTAGTTGTCTATGTTATGTTGAAAATTATTATACAAAAACAATTTAAATTGTATAAATAATCTTAACGCTAATGATTAGTTTTTATTTTCTTTACTACAGGGGCATTAGGTATAAAGGAGAGATATATTCATTTAAAAGTTTGAATATTGAATTACCTATCTATTTCAAGTTATATTTTAATACGATTAAAAAACAATGCAATATGCTTAGAAAAGTTAAAATGGCTTTAGAAATTTCAAATATTTTTGGCAAAAGTGGTAATATTCTTCTTCAAACTAAGCAGTTTGGTAAAAGAAAGAATTACGTATTTTGCTTCCTCTTTTGGAAATAGGATTATCCAAGTCAAGTGTCCTAAAAAATCTGAGGTAGAGAAAATAATCCAATTCTCTAAAGAGGAGATTATCAATAGAGCAACAAAGAATATCTTCTTTTCCAGAAATATTATATATATATATATATATATATATATATATATATATATATATATATATATATATAAAATACTTGATTTACAAAACTCTAACAAATTATAACTTAATTCTCAATATTGATGAATTTGCAGTACAAAATTGTTATTAAATTTGTGTTTCATTTTAAAATTAAATTCGTATTTAGTGCTTTAGATCTTGATGAGTGTTTCAATTAAAATTTAGTGATTTGAGAGTTGATGAAGCATTAGGTTTCAACCTTTGGACTTGTATTAATATCAGGTTTCTGTATTTATAAATGCATATGACTCTCTAAGCTCAATTTACATTTTAAATATTAGAATTACAACTTGTGTCCGTGTTAATGATGATTAAATATACGTTTACTAATTTGAATGCTAGAAATTTCATAGATTTGAAATAGTATGTTTTGTTATAAATATATGATATCTTTACAAAAATAGAGTGAATATTTAGTATTAAAAAATATTATATTGTGGAATATGAAGAATCCGTACTTACGGTGTGAAACTAAACGCTTGTTTTGAATCGATTGGGATTATCTGTTATTACAAGAAGATATCGATTACGTATTATTATAGAAGAGACATTTGATTGCCAAAGTATTGCGGCTTAGTCAGAATCGATGAGTGACTATGGTAGAAAAGATGAGCAAAAATACAATTTTCATAATTTAAAACATAATTATTAAAGTTACTGATGCAAAATATTATTCTTTATAATTATAATAAAAAATCTTTACAATCGGTGGAAATGGAATATTTATTACATTCAAATACCTATACTGGTTGGCAAGTTAAGTAACGTCATTACTTTTTATAGTAATAATTTAATGATGTTACAATTTTTTATGACTATAACGATAACTAATTAAACGTTAAGATTGTGCTAAAGGGAAGTTACTTTTAAAAAGTAACTCATTATTATTACATAATATTTATTAAAAAAGTAACGTGTTACTTCGTTACAAGCGTCACTTACCCTTCTTACTAGATATGTTAACATAAAAGATAATTTTTATATATAGATGCAAATCTTTTATAAGATATCAAAATTATGCTATAAGAAATAGAAACATATTTATTTTTGTTAAAACTATCAAAAATTTAAATATATAAATGCGATTTTTTTTAAAACAGAATATTTTATAAAGTCTTAATAAACTATTGATTGTTGTTTATACATGCTGCCTGAAAAATGCATATGTTTCATATCGGTTGTTGCGAAGAATATTATCAAGATCTCGATACATGCTGAAAACTTAGGACGCTCGCACGGAATGTTAGAGATTCGACTCCCGGTCGAAATAATATTATTCGTAACAAATTTATTTACAGATTTGTAATGCATTAATCTTAAAATGATACTCAATCGAGCATCAAATTATTAAATTGTTTGTCAATTTAATTTGTGATATTACTACAGTAGTTCTGTAGTTGCGTTTCTAAGTCCGAAAAATCAATTCGACGCGCAGTTCATATGACTATATATATATAAATTCACATGAAAATATTTAAGCGCCCAAGATCCAACTTCGCTATAGATATTGTATATGACATACTTGTTGTGTATATTTATGTTATACGGTCTTAATAAATTGTTTATTATAGAATATTTTAGTCCATAATTAAAAAAAGATGTTGTGATTGTCGTACAACGAAATATCTGAAAAAATTAAAACAATATTCTGATAATCACTTTTCAGATAATTGCATCTCCTGATTACTCTCGCGGTTGTAATCTCCGGGTAATAATTAAGTTACTTAAGGTTTACGGCGAATTACTGTTGCCGGAAACGACAAATTCTATAAGTATAGAGTAATGTCTTTTGAAATAACGGAGCAAAGAGAATAATATAAAATACCTTTAAAACTGGATATACATTTAGCGAATGAACACCGAATTAACAGTGAACATAAATGTTCGGACATTCATATTTGTATTTGTAAGCCGTTTTTCTTTTCTTAATTGTATTGAATACCAGCAGATCAGATCTAATGTCTACAAGATATAAATAGCAACAACAGTGTAACAAATAGCAACAACGAACTTTTGATGTTCGTTCGGTATTCATTCGCAGATATATATTCGACTTAAGATGTAATATTCGTAATTGATTCATACAATTTTTAAAAAATCTAAATTTATATTAATTAATTTAATCTTTAACAAATTGTTTATTATATTATAAAAAATGTAAGATATGAATGAAGTTTGTTGATTCTATCAAAACTAAAAATGTTATTAACGTAAGATTTTGATAGGACAAGTATTTGCAAATAATTTTCTGATATTTCATTATACAAGAATGTCATAAAAAAATAACTAAAAAATATTAGAATTAGATGTGTACATAAATTTACAAAATATTTAAATACTAAGATTCAGTTTAAACGCTTTCGTTACTTAATTATTATATATATTCATGTTTGCGGTTAAAATCCTTTGTTTATATGTGAAAAATATTATTTATCTCATTTTATTAAAAAAATACGATCTCTTTAATATTATCATTTTATTAAAAAAGTATAACTAATTTAGGCCATTAAAAAATAATTTAATGACAGAGATAAGAAGAGAATGACAGGGAACTACTTTACGTTTGCATGAATTATATTTTCTTTACGAGACTATACGCGAAGAACGTGAAATGTGATCAGTGTGAAATGCATTGTACCTAAATGCAAAACTGTACAAGTACGATGTCGATGGATTAAAATTCCAATGTTACAGAAACATGAGAATGGTTTATTTGTGACACTAGAGATACAACAAAATAAAAATATACTAAGTCACAATAAAAAAAATTGCATGCGTTTGTAGAATATACAAATACATGTGTGTGTGTGTGTGTGTGTGTGTAAACTTTTGTGTTTACTAATATAATTTTTAACCTCCTTCTTAAATTTTAATCTTGTATCAGATATAGATCTAAAACAATGAATTCAACGAATCTAGCGACATGCATATTAATAATTATAAAATTAATTTTCATTTTTTATCTTTGCATGTTTACTTAATTAAATTAACTACTATTAGAAAAATGCGTATTAAAATTAAATAACTTAGAACATTTAATTCAAGACATTTGATTACAGAAATACTTGAGTAAACACATAATTAAAATGTTTCTTTATTACAATTCTGTTTATATATTTAAAAAAGTATATTTATATGTACACGCGCGTATAATTTATAAAAGTGTTAGATTATCCGTCTCATAATAAAAAATTAGTATGGAATAACAATTGAAATATTAATACTATATTAATGTCGTTGTTGTTCGATTTTGTGTGTGATGACTTTCAATTATCCCGTTGGATTACTTCAGTAAAGAGAAATAAATCAATTCGCAAAGAAATTTCGCAGATCACATTGTCAACATTTGAGACTTCCGTCTCGAGAATCGGATCACAGCGTGAGACAGGAAACCTTTAGTAGCGTATCACATGTCACAGAGCGAGTGGTGCACGAAACACACTTTTGCGCGAACATTCTCTCGATAATAGTTAACTAGAGCTGCTCCATCTCAATCTACGATCCAGCAGAAGGAACTGAACGGTGCGGAACACGTCCATGCTCCTTATCGAAACAGGAAGAAATGACGATTTCTTCGGGGCATTCAGCGCTTCCCTGTGCGCTTAGGTGATTAAGGACCAAGGGATAAAGCTGGGTAGAAGAGATATACCGCCGTTGTAGGTGGAACGACGTGGGCGTGCGAACGAACAAAACCGCGAGAGAAAATTGGAGAGAGAAAGATCGAGAGGGTGAGAGATAAAGAGGAAGAGAGAGAATGAGGGAGAGAGAGAGGGTGGGAGAGGGCAAGGACAACGTTTGAAGATTGGGTCGCTTGTAGGTATGAGCGCGCGGGTTATGCGCGAGGCGTGCACCACCGCCATCGCCACCGCCACGCCGCCACCGCCGCCACCGCCGCCGCCACGCCGCCGCCGCCGCCGCTACCGCCGCCGCCACGCCGCCACCACCGCCGCGCCGCCGCCACCGCCGCGCCGCCGCCGTGCCGCCGCCGCCGCCGCCAGCACCGCCGCCACCACCATCAGCACCACCTCCACTTCGCCTCCTTGATCAGTCGACCCCGTGCAACGCGGCATGCCGGCTGCCGCGTGATATTGTGTCCACATATGTGGTGCGCTCTTCGTGAAAGCCCGCCGGAATCGTAAAGTCGAAATCGTAATTTACAACGATTGTCATTGAGAAGCAAAGATAGAATAGGAGTATATCACAAGAAGTGACACCAAATTGTCTCTGGAACGATATACTTTGAGAGAAGGGGGTGAAAAGAGGGACGAGTAAGCGGAAGCGATTTTGAGAGCTCTATATTCTGCGCGCGTGCGTGTATATATTGTGTACGGGAGTGTGCATGGGAGGGAAAGGGTGAGTTTAGAAAGTAAGAAGAGGAAAGGAAGGAGGAAACGGAGAAAGAAGAGAAGGATTGTGACGGGGATGATCGGGTTAGAGGGTGGAAATTGGCTGTTTGAAAGCTCGTGGTTTTGATGAGGAATAGCTTGTGCGTGGCTATTGGCGTGACTTTATGGTGAAAAGGGACAATGGCGGTTCTCTCTCTAAAAAGTAGTGTTAGAATTATTTTAGTTGATCGGGTCAAAAAATTATTTGAGAGAATATATCTTGAAGAAATTGTTTGTCGTTATACGTTACTTGCAATTTAGTGTAAAGAAGTTGCTATAAGTTTGCTCTTTGCGAAGCAATGATGATTCATTATTCAAAACGGAGTAACGTGCTTGTATGTCTGGAAAAAAGTTCTCTTCCTTGTGATATGAAGAATATTGGAATATTCTTTAGTTGTATTCTTAATTTTAAGAATATTACTAATCTTAGAATAGACCATATCTTTTAATTTTAAGATATTCTTTCTTTTTCTTATGGAATCGCGATATTTTATATATTCCTAACTTATATAGTATGTCCTTTTATTCTTTTGTAATTAATTGATCCTTTTTTAGACTTAATCGTTTTAGAGTTAATCGTTTCTTCTTCAGAAAAGTATAATCAATTTAAAATGATAAACTGATTCTAATCGAAGAAAACAACAGCTCGACAGTAGATTAAAAAAATTTTTTTCGTCGAAGAAATTAAATTGTAAGTGTTATATTTTTACATTATTAATTATTTTTTTACGTTGGGAAAATAAGATTAATTAGGTGATAAATGACTAAAAATCAAATTTTCAGTAATAGATATTATTTCTACCATTGATATTTCGAATGATCGAATATTTCAATTTAAAGTCATTGGATATATGCTAATACGTAAAAATGAGATGTTTCTATATATTATATATATTTAATAAATTAATATACATGAGCTTTTAGTGGTTCTAAAAACAGATTTCAGGATTTGTAATAAAGTAATTTTTTCAAAAAGAAATTCTTTTCTTATGCCGATAAGATTTTTTAGTCAATCTTAACGAAATTTTTGATAATTTTAGATATCCAATTTGATATTTTAATAAATATTTTAATTGTACGAAGTGATGAATGCTTAGCGGTTTAATAGTATGCATACATCGTCGCAGGATTTTATCTTTGGTTCATGAAGCTTTAATGATGATTCGTGGTGGACTGTATTATTGCAATCGACACCGTGCGGTATTCCGGTGTTGCGGTTTACAGCGGATGCTACAGTCGGAAGTAGAAATTGATTCGCGAAATACGAAATTATTATCATGTGTCGCAAACGGTCATGTAATGCGATAATCGGAAGCGAAGTAGGAATACGATTATCCATGCAGAGCATAATTTACTTGATTAGTGATCGAAATGCATACGGCTGCTTTTATATTAAAATGCTAATTTTAAACGTAAAATAATAAACTTTTTATCTCGTTTTAATCCTTCTAGAAAGAGAAAGAATCAAAAATTAATTACCTTTGGTTAAACTGCAGACTCTCGCGCGTAGATAACTATTTGTCAAGATAATAATCATTGTTGTTTTATCATGGCAAGTAATATAATTTGTTATAACACGTGATAATATTATGACTATTTTCAAACATTCTGTAAAAACTATAATAAATTATTCTTATTGTCACATCAAGCTATTTCTTATCAAACATTTTAAGTTTTATTAATTAGTGAATTGATTTATTTGTCAAAGTGTATATATCTCATTTCATTCTTCTTTTTTTAAATAGGCTTAAAGAATCGAAAAAGAAAAATTATTGTTCCATTGCGGAAATGTTGACTTTCCATTCGCTAACTTGTTGAGTCTCTCTCTCTAGGTAGATATGTTGCCCATGGGACGCGCTTTATGACAATTCTAAATCTTTTTATGTGGATATTATTTTTAAATGATCTATAAAAGTTTTGTAACAAACAGAAATATCCAGTGTAATATATTATATTGTGGAATTCAATGTATGATTTATCTTTTAACAAAATTTTTGATTTAGCATTGATATTTCAAATAATTGAACAGAAATTTTTTGTTTCGTTCTATTCTTATACAATTATTATGCATCATATATAAATAAAAAAGTTAAGTCTCAACTAAATTAATTTATTAATGTTTTTAAAGCAAATGTAATTCAAATGACTAGCATCATTGTACAAAAGATGATTTTTTTTTTTTAGAAGAGTAGAGCATTTTGGAGGAATAAAGTTGCCCGTGTGCAAACTGTGGTTTTTTTAAATGAATTATCATTAAAAGAGATTCAACATATTTTAATTTGTTTATGATAATACTTAATAACTATATAAAAAATGAGTCATTCTTATATTTTAATCTCTACTCCTTCGCGAGTTTTGTAATTATTGCGCGAGAATTAAAGTTAAATGTGTAATCGCGATAGCACAATTGCAAAATTATTTTTTTATTTTAATGCACAATGTATTTTAATGCCAATCTTTAGGCAAATCGAGCAATCCAATAAATACGAATTCATTAAATCGTATTTATTTATCTGTGATATTATAGCGGATTGCGGAGGTTATCGTTTTTCAAAGACCGATATCAAATATAAATGCACAGAGCGATAAAAACATGGTGAGTGTCTTTTTATAGAATGGCAAAGTATTTCTCCGTTAAAAAGCAACACACAAAGTGCATTGAGTGCAACTTGAACAAGATCGACGATTCCTAAGGAAACTCTATCCTTCAAAATCGCCTTACTCTTCACGAAAGAAAGAATCACTCTTCCGGCATCTCCCGTCCAATATCGCGATCCTTTCGATGCACCATATGCATAAGAGGAAACTCCTTCCCAGACGGTGACGACGAAGACGAAGACGAAGACGAAGACGAAGACGACAACGACAAGAGACAACGCCCGAAGCATCTCTCTTCTGAAAATCTAACGACGTGTGTCGGGTGAAAACTCGACGAATTCATTTCCCCATAACGCCAACGTTTACGTGAGGCTATCGCATATATTGCGGGAGTATATTGAAGGACAAATAGTCGAGCCACACAGTGTGCACCTATTTCCATTGTCCAGAAGAGGATTTTTGAAGAGACATTCGGAAACGTCTGTCTTGACCGATTAGCGACGGTGTTCCTTATCGAGTGCGGTTAAGATATTCGGTCTGATTATGAGTTCTTGGATGAACTGTCCGTCCTCTTTGCTGCTGTTGCTGTTAGGCTTGAGTCTGCACAGCGCGTGCATCACGCGAGCGAACGTTGCCGGTCAGCACGGTAGTCAAGACGGTGGTCACGAGTCCTTAGTGGTGGAGACTACTAGTGGGCTGATGCGCGGTTTCTCTCGCACGGTGCTCGATCGTGAGGTTCATGTGTTCTATGGAGTGCCATTCGCGAAACCTCCCGTTGGGCCTTTGCGATTTCGCAAGCCGCTGCCGATTGAGCCCTGGCACGGGATTCTGAACGCTACCATCTTGCCCAATAGCTGCTATCAAGAGCGCTACGAGTACTTTCCAGGCTTTGAGGGTGAGGAGATGTGGAATCCTAATACCAACATCTCCGAGGACTGTCTCTACCTCAACATTTGGGTGCCGCAGAAGTTGCGTCTACGTCATAAGGAGTCGCCAGACAACGTTGGTAATAACGGTATGGCGATATTGGTCTGGGTTTATGGCGGCGGCTTCATGAGCGGCACCGCCACCCTGGACGTCTACGATGCCGACATTATGGCGGCGGCCAGTAATGCGATCATCGCTTCGATACAGTATCGTGTCGGGGCCTTTGGCTTTCTGTACCTCAATCAGCACTTTGTCAATAGCGAAGAGGCGCCGGGTAACATGGGCCTCTGGGACCAGGCCTTGGCTCTTAAGTGGCTCCGTGAAAATGCGCGCGTCTTCGGCGGCGATCCCGATTTGATTACAATTTTTGGCGAGTCTGCGGGTGGTAGTTCAGTGTCCTTACATCTCATCTCGCCGGTCACGCAAGGTCTAGTGCGTCGAGGTATCCTTCAGAGTGGCACCCTCAACGCCCCATGGAGTTACATGACCGGCGAAAAGGCAAACGAGGTGGCTCGTGTGCTGGTAGATGATTGCGGATGCAATTCGACAATGCTGCAAGAAAACCCGGCACGTGTTATGGCCTGCATGAGGTCGGTGGACGCGAAAACTCTCTCCGTGCAGCAGTGGAATAGTTATGGGGGCATTCTCGACTTCCCGTCGGCGCCCACCATCGACGGAGTCTTCCTGCCTAAAGATCCATTGGACTTGGTCAAAGAGGCGGATTTCAAAAACACCGAGATCCTGATTGGAAATAACGAGAACGAAGGTAGGAAACACTGGCGGTGCGATACGTTGCGACACGATGCCGCGATGTGTGCGAGAGTGTTGTTTCACGGGGAATTATTACCGACGTTGTTTACGGTCGACTGTGTCAACGGTTAAAGCCAAAAGCTATGTGGCCGGTTTTCTAAATGAGAATATGTGTTTTCTCTGTTTGGAGATTATGTTCTTCGGGCAGTTCCGGCAACGGAATGGAGTGGGTTGAACGGTATTTTCTGGTTGCGATTATTTTAGTACATGTACAGTGGATGAGAATTCAAGCTTACTACAATTTGTTGTAACTTACAATCAGTTTACTCATTAGTGTGAAAATCTGAACTAAAAATATAGAGATTTATATATTAAAACTTTTCTTAAATATACCTTTTTATTCCGTTTGTCTTTTTAATGCTTTTCAGTCTACAGAAAAAATATTTTTGCAAATATGTGAAATTACATGCATGAACAGGATACATTATATTATAATTGTTATATATTAAATTTTTATCGATACATTTGACATTTGATTCTTTGATTTTTAAATTAAAAGACAATTGTCGAAGATGGTTTAGAAACTCTTTCTCGAATTAAAGTAATCAGTTTAGCTAAAATTTAATTTACACGGAAGCGTATATTAAATTATTACATCGTCGATTTAGCGTTTATATAGATGTTAATTTTAAATATTGATGTTATATAAAGGTCATTAAACGCAATCTTCAATCTCAGTAATTTTCGTTAATTGCATCTCACGTTATAGTTAGCTAACCATTCTATTCTTTGTGCATTATGCATGTTATACGCAAGTGTGCTCGCGATTTAATTGTTCTGCGATTATATAATTCTATTTCACTTTCTAGGCGTATTTCTCATGATAATTCTCAAATCGTAAAATAGGGACAGAAAAGAGAATAAGATGCAAGGATTGCAGAATGAAATTTAACTATCTCCATCTTTGCAGATGGAGATAGTTAAATTTCATTCGTCAATTATTAATCGTCTACGTCTATGCTATTGACGTAGTCAACATTCTGACATTTAGAAGCACTATTTTTTTCATTCAATGATATCAATAATCAAACTGGGTTACGCTAGATAGAGCTGCATAATGATAAAGACCTGTTTATGTCGCGACCAACCGCTTATGTAGTTCTGGTGTATATCGATTAAATGACCAATAGTGAAACGACATGTATGTAGCGCCTCCAACTTTACTCGTATATGTTTCTCTCGTTGATGAGAGGATTATTGATATATTATCTTTAATTTCTACAATGTTCCACTTTCTATAATATTCTGCCCTCATATCAATGATATTTATTTAGCTTAAAAATCAGAAATCATTATATTCGTTATACTTATAAGAATAACGTAAGTAGATATGTCTCGTATTGAAATTCAAATACATGAGTTATATTTACAATTACATAAAAATTTATGTTTGATATTATTATATTAAAATAGTATTTTAATTTAATGTCAAACATTTGTGCAAGAGCTTGAGTCGTATTTTTCAACAATTTTAAATACTTTATATTTTAAAGATGTGCACGCAAAATGTCACACAAAACTCTTTTTTTGAAGAATTTTAAGATATATAAACACGTCACAGTAGTATTATATGTGTCTCTGTGTGTGTGTCTCTCTGTGTGCGCGCGCGCGCGTGCGTGTGTACACTTTTTATCAGTTCATTTCATGAATCGGATATTAAAAGGATTAATAAATATAGAGAACATGTTTTTTTAAATTGATTGTTTATTATGCCACTGCTCAAGCAATATTCTTGTAATTCAAACGGAAATTTATACGCTATCGTATATCCTTATTCTCGACACGCGAATGTTACTGTCAATTTATAATGACCATATTGCTTCCTACACAGGATCGTTATCTTATGTTTGATTATCTAGGCATTCTCTGTTGCTGGCGCATCTATCGAGTATGCAAATGCCGCGGTAATAAATCGGTATTGTCTGTAGAAACCGCGTACCTGCGTACACATTCAGTGCGTGCGGAGTTTAATTCAAAATATAACCAAGCTTCCTCGCTAAATCGGTTAATCAAACTTTGGTATTGACAGCGAGCCACCGCGCGCAATTCTGCCTCCTTTTATTTATAGTTTCTCTAGAGAGAGGGAAAGAACGTAAGGGAAAGAGAGATATCGAGATTCTGTCTCGTTCGAATTGATTTCCGTGCACCTGAATGGTGATAATTTTTAATTCATTAAAAATAAATTAGTAAAATAGATTAAATAGCGAGCGAAATAAAGATAAAATTATTGCTAAAAATGGATCGAATTTTGCATATATCATTAGATATCGCAACAGGTTCCTAGTAACAGCGGATTGAGAATATAGAATACGTCGAGGAGTATAATTTTTGCTGAGATTAGAGAGTTCGATCATATGTACTGGTATAAAGAAGTTAATTAAGGTTTTGTGTGTGTGTGTGTGTGTATGTGTGTGTTTGTGTGTGAGAGAAGAAGTTGAGAAAGAAAGAAAAAAAGAGATAACAATTATACACTATTATATCAAAAACTATTACTTTTCACGAGAGAGAGAGAGCAAAAATTATATGAAACAAAACCACAATCATGTTATTACAATGATTTTTAAAAATCATCATTTAACTTTTTAATTTTTTTAAATGCTTAATACTATGATATGAATAATATTTTATTTAAAACAATAAAAAATTTTTTTAGAATAATATAAATATTTTAGTTTTTAATTACCTTTTTGTGTATTTTTAAATGATATTTAATTTTGTAAGATTATAGAATAATAATTAACTTTAATAATTAATTTTAATTCTGCTCGAATAAATATGAAAAGCAATTTTTTTAAATATATTTTTATTAAGCGAAAAAGACAAATATTTTTAATTTTAAATTAAGGAAAATTAAAGGATTTAAACTTTAAACAAATTAAGTTTTGAAAATTTAAATTGAAAGAGTAACAATATTCTATTTTTTAAATAAATTTCAAGTGGATTTTGCTTCAACGATGTTTTAATCTGATGTTTAATTGTCATGGTATCAAAGAATTGTCAAGAAAATTGCGATAAATATGATAGTCATTATATATACAAATTTTTCTGTCAAAAGATTTAATTCAAAAATTTTATCGAGTACATCTATTGTACTTTAAAAAATACATGTTGTTAGGTTGTAACAAGATTTATTGAACTTTAATGTTAATTTCTAGAGACTGAATACAATAATATTCAAAGTAAAAGCTAAAATGCTTTTTTGTTCTTTAATCTTTCGTATATACAACGACACATCTCAAAGCTCATTGTAACGAAAGAATCATTAATGGCTGTTTCACACTCAAATGGATTAGGGTAATTAAACGTTTCGCAGCTATCCTATCTTTTCTGTTTCTTCGTCTCATTCTATGTTGAATCTAAATTAGAAATATTCCTTTTTTATTTATTGTTACAGAAAATTGAACTAATATCTAATAATAACTTGCTTGTTGCATAAAGAAATTTGCTAAAACACCTTGTTATCTCTTACATAATCTATGAAATGATATATTAAATCAAGAGAGCAGCATGATATATTTTTTATTTTGTAACTGTTGTTAGTAAATTAGAATGCGAAAAAATTTAAATGATGAAATTTCCATTCCATCATTTATAGAAATTGAGAATTGTTGGTCTAATGAAAAATATGAAATTCTCAAAATTATTAAATTATTAAAAATATTATTTATTTTTTTATATATTATAATATTTCTCTGATAACAAGTATCATATAAAATTTTAAATTATTATACATTAAAAATTATATGGGACAGAGAGATTTTGTTATGTATTATACATTTTAGATATTATTTTATTCTTTAGAAAACATGAAATAGTTTAATAAACAATTATATATTTATTTACCTCACCTCATATTACATTATTTACAATTTTAGATAAAGTTATTAAATTGTTCAAATTTATGTAATATTATTTAAATAAATTATCAGAATTGTGAAACAAATTGATAAATGTAATTATAAATATATTATTATTATTTATTTCGATCAAATTACTCTTTTTTAACAATTTATTTAAATGAACATCCAATAGATGTTTCTACTTCACATTTAAACTACATCTGGCAAAAGGTTTTTGATAATGCGATTATCAATTTGTCACACAAGCACGCACACGCACGCACGCGTATACAGACGTTATATATACTTATAAAATGTTTTATAAAAAAGCTTGTACATATTTTTACATTAATTTTATTTGAATAAATTTTTTATGTGTGTATATAGATATGGAGCAAAGTTTAAGTAACACGGCGTATAAATCGTGAGAGGTGTGAAAATCCATTGTGATTAACAAGAATTATACCTTAATGCAATGTCGAGTCACGTTGTCGGGCATAATTATGCAATTAAAATGCAGTTTCATCATGAATTATATATCATATTATCAGTTTCATTAATATACAATAAATAATATATAATAACATTTCGCGATTTCTCATGATTCAATTGATGTTACTATATGTACATCGGTACATATGTACATATAATAATATAGATAATCAATAAAGAAAAATCTAAAAAATAATAAATAAAATGCCAATTTGAGCCAATACTGATTATTCGTGTGTGTTTTATATCATTTATTTAAAGTGAATATTATAACGTATACGTTTCGACCTACGGTCAAGGTTCTCTTCAGTACAAAGAAATTTACTTAAACTATTAATTACAAAATTACATAATGATAGCGGTATGGACTATCATTATGTAATTTTGTAATTAATAGTTTAAGTAAATTCCTTTGTACTGAAGAGGACCTTGACCATAGGTCGAAACGTATACGTTATAATATTCACTTTAAATAAATGATATAAAACACACACGAATAACCAGTGTTGACTTAAATTGCATTTTATTTATTATTTTTTATAATAATATACATGTATATGTATCGTACACCATACTATCGCTCTTACAATATATATTGTATACACGATAAATTAACATTTAATATATTGTATTTATCTACAAAAAGTTTACTTTGTAGATAAAAATTAATTGTCGCGGGACATATGACTTATGCGTAATTTCTATTATGCGATCAACATTACAGTTTACTAACAATAAATTTTTTTTAGCAAAGATAATAATTTACTACCTTTTGTTTTACTAATTACGGTTGACGCAATTTTGTTTTCCTCGCAAATATGAAATTTTGAAACAGATGACAAAGCTTTCATCATTACTGTACTTGGTTAATTATTTTGGTGTTGCCAAATGAAAGCTCGTCACTTTGATGCTCCAGCTCTTTATAGTACACATATATTACACTATATCCAATGCGGTATGCAACGGATAATTAAACAGGTCATACCGGATATTTTGAAAAAAAATATTCGCTTATATTTTTTTGCACATACGCTGAATCTTTTAAGTTTCTTTACGCATTTCGTAATTTTAATTACACTGAAAGTATATCGCGGTTAATTACATCCGCGAAAAGTTCGAACTTCCGACTCATTCTCATGCTACGAGAGCGAAAAAAGCTCTTTTTCTTTTAAAAGCGAAAGATTTCTCATGCATAAAATCTCTTCGTTTCGGATATATCTATAAAATAAGTGTAAAAGTAATTACACGAAGGTATATTAGAGATTCCTCTTTCCGATTTTATAAAGAAAATGAAAACTTGTCTCTTCCTTCTATATGTCTGATTTTATATATCTGTGTGTGTGCGTGCGTGCGTGCGTGTGTGTGCGTGTATACACATATATAATTTATATGAGTCATATGATTTCTATATAGAAAAAGAAACGTACGTTATTAAAATAGATTCATGATGAATATATGATAATAAACTATTTCCAAACAATTTACTAAACTCTCATTGAAATAAATGTAAAAAGAAATAATAACATGACATATATAATAATACAAGTTCTTCCATTCGATTTCTTCATTAAAATTTTTGTTTGTACAAATATTATTTTCATCTGAATAATATATTAAAAGTATTAAAAAGTTCTTTTTTAAATACTGTTTTAAAAGTTAATTTTATTCATACTTTAATAAAAAAGGAAAAAAAAGAAAATTTCTTTTACTATATATTATATTCATTTTCCATTTTCATTTGAAAATAAAAATTAGTGATCTATTAATAAAATTCAAACTAATGTTATTAATTATGTGTGTATATACGTTTCATAAAATCTGTGCTGTAAATAGATGCAAGTTTTGCGAGAATTTTTATTCGTCACATATACGTGTAAAATTTATAATTTCAATAAATAACGCGGCATACAAATTTTTCTCAGTCTTCTCGCTATCCCACAACTTTATTAACATGCGGCAATTGTAAACGGAGCAGAGTTTTTATGCGACAATTTTTCGTTCTACATTCCACGCCATAGCGGTAGCTAGCTAACGGGTAGAGATGATCCAATCGAGATAGTCGACGTCAAAAAAATTGAGGTTGTTTTTGGTGACTCGTCACACGGTGTGCTGGTGAATCGATCAGAAGCGTGAAAAAATATTCGAAACACTAACAGAACGTGTCATTGGCGAATATATGCTGTATAAAAAATAAAGCTCCTTCCTTCTATTCCTTCAAAGAATAATTTTGGAAACAATTCATACAATACTCGAAGTTAGTCTTTAATCGATTTGTTGATATTCTAATTCTATTAAACAATATAAATAAAATTTATCTATTTCTCATATAGTCTCATTTTGTTCGCATATTTTTATATGTTGATTTAACTACAATATTATTTTTCTAATACATTTTTTAAAACGATACAATAAAGCTTTCTAATGTGTTTATCAATTTAAACATTCACTTTATTATAATTAGGAAATGATTAATGTAATCTCTTAATTGTTTTTCAAGAATGAAAAAAATGTTTAATTTGTAAACAACTTTTTCTTTTTCTAAAATTTATTATAAAAACATTATATATACTATAACATTTTTCAAGAAAATAATAATAATAAAATAAATAATAAAACAGCTGTGAAATTTTTTTTATATCTGTTATATTTTTATGAATATATAAGTTAAATTAAAAAACTATAACAAACCATTTTAGGGAAAAAATTTTGATTTTTTTCGAATAATGCTCTCTTGTACGTTCTGTTAAAATGACGCATTTTCGTATGCTTCTAGATGAATGCTCCTTATTCCGTTATATTTCTGCAGACTTTCTATTTTGTCTTATTCGTCTGACAACTTGGCTTTTCGCTGCCTTTCTTGTTCTGTTTTCTTTCTATGACAACCTGGTTTTCAGTCATCGTTTTGACATGTTGTAACATTTGCATAGGAACTACAGAAGCAATTTTTCATACACGAATACAGTTTTACTTTGTTTGAAGTAGTATTAAATCACTAAAAGATACCGTGGCCAACTTAAGTGACACTTACAGGATATATTTATAGTAAATATATATGTAAATATAAAGATTTTTTTACATAAAGTTATACTATAAATGTATTTAATAGATATAGTAAATATAATAATATTTTTGAGATTTCCATGGATATTTTCTTCAATATCAGTGCGCTCCTCGCCTTGATGAAGTGAACGGCAAGGTTCACGTTAGCATTAGCAATGAATCACTACACGGTAATAACTCGTAAACCCTTTGGTACCTTTGAAAATATGGTGGACTTTCAAAATTATGTCACATTATATTTGATGATAGCTTAATAACCTCTACTTTAATAAATCAGTATTGAATGTAATATTAAATTTTCACATCATTTTTATAAAAAAAATTTTTTTTTTTCGATTTAGTTTTGATACATTTTTGTAATACGTACATGTAAATTAAAATTTTTATCACTTATTTAATTAATTTATTTGATTTTAATGATTTATTTTTAAAGGTGATATGTAATGTTTGATATTAAAATATCATAATAAATAGATTTAAAATATCATGTTAGATCAATATAGTAATTAGTAAAGCGAGAACTTTTTATAGTGATATAATAAAAGAGTTCATATTTTGTGACATATCATTCAAAATTCTTTTTTTCTCTTACACTCGTTTCTGTCTAGTTTTTCTGAGGCTGACCACACGTACCTTGTTCTACTTACGTTCAAAATGTCACATTTCATACAAGTGTGTCACATTATGAAAGTACATAGTCATGTTCAAGAGATATTTCGTGAATCAAAACTTGTTACTTTTTCTAAAGTTTGAACATTGCATTAAAAAAATATAGAGAAAATTAATTTACTTTTATATTGATATTAAATTTTTGTTTTTATTCAGTTGTTTTAATCATATTTTTATTATATATATATATATATATATATATATATATATATAACATATAAAATATTATATATGTGTATAAAAATATATTTTATAAATATATATGTATTTTATAGATAATTTTTAAACAAGTGTCTGATCTGGACAACTACGTTTCAAATTTTTTAAGTTAGAAATATCTATTATTGCGTATTCAATAATTATTTTAAACGTTATTTTTTTAATGAAAATGAATTAGTTGAGATTAGAACGTATATATATCTTTTTAAGATAGGTTTTTAATTAAAATTTTGTCCGCTTAGATACCATTACATGTTGAGATATTTAATCAATTCAGATAGTTATATAAGTAATTTATAGTACATAATTAATTCATATAAAGATTGAAAAATTGTTTACAAAGCTCTATCATATATTTAACAAAATTATAGATTAGATAGGACTTAATAAAATGCCAATTCTGTCGCGATTTTTCTGTTTTATTTGCATGTGATTTTCAGGCATAGCGCGCCAATATACGTACCATGTTATGCAATACTTTTACATTACGCAGCGAGGAAATACGAAATAATTTACGATGATGATGATTCGTTTAAATCAACCGAAAATTTACGGTTAATCTTTCCGCATCAAATGAGTTTTGTATATACCCGTGTTTGCCTTCGGGTGTCTCGCGTGCGAATATCATTAACCCTCTGACATCCGGTTGAAATTGCGTATGATACAAAATATCTCAAAAATTATCGGTTATATACGAAGTAATTACGCAATGATACAAACAGATATAAAATAAAAAGAGTAACATCATATGTTTTGATTGTTTCAATAAATACAATATTTTTTAAACTTTTTTTGTATATTTAGTCAAATATAAGAATTGTGTTCCAAAATTTGATTAGAATAAATTGGCTAAATTTTGATTAAGACAATACACAATTTTTAAATAAAAAAGTAAAGAAGTTTTTGTCAGTTATATATTAAAAAAATTTTAGTTGTATATAGAAAATGATTTTTTTCAGTGTAGGCTATTAAAAATAGTGACTCATGTCACTATTTTGCGGAAAATGGCGTTAAAGAGACCAAAAATGTGACCTTTTTTAATGTCCAATGTTTTTCTCAATTTTGTTGGATAGTTACACATAGATACACACATATGTACATATATGTATATAATTTATATTTTGCACTTTCTTTAAATTTTAATGATTACAAAGCTGCAATTTAATTCAGAAACAATTCGTATACTCGCAATAGTTTTTTTAAAACTTTATTGTAAAAAATAGAAAAATTGCACTTAATTCTTAATCATATTAATCATTTTTTCGTCTTTCTGCTTCCTTCGGACAGTAATATCAGCTCAGACACGTTGGCTCTGGGCAATTTTGCATACGGTGGTCACACAGAATTTTAAATAACTGAAGAAAGATTCTTTCGTGAGTCGTGCTAGCGATTTATCAAGGACGTGCATATTTTAGAAACTGGGAAGGTGCAAAAAAGACCTAGTATCCTGCACTTTAAATTATATGATTCCGCAGTTCTTGATGAAAATGCATTCAACTTATATTAATGTTATTGTTTTTCTTGAAAAGATATTTCTCTTATCAGAGAGAAGTTTTGATTCTTTATAAAAGTTATTGAAATTTGGCAATAAAAATTGCATAAAAAATACCTGTTGATGAAATCAAATGGAAACTATTATAGTTTTAAATGTATAAGATAAATAATTAAGATGAATAAAGATGGAATTTTATTTTTTTTCTATGAAAAAAGTCACTTTAAATTTGTAAATAGATTTTCAATAAGAATAGAGAGAAGGAGACAAGTTTATCTTTCAATTTGCATGGGTAATAGTTACATATTAACGGAATGAAAGTATTGTAGAAGCGAACAAATACAGTAGAAGCAAACATACTTTATTTCAAGTATATTGATATAATAAAAAATGCTTTTTCAACGTTGGATTTGTTTTAAGAATTGTGGAACGAACATCGCGGATAATCGGTTAATCATTACCACGGTTTATTAAGTAACTCGCCGATGCGTAAATCCGTGCTCATCGGATGATGTAATTTGCATATTCACGGTAGTGTATCATTTATCTACGCTTAACTGATCCCATGGTGTGAACAACCTATTACGTTTTTCTAAGATAGTGTGAAATTTCGATACATAATTGTATATTACGCTTATTTGCGTACACAAGGACGTGAATACTTTATAAATAAATATTTTAATGTGTTGCATATATTCCAGATAAAAAAGAGTTAAACGAATTGCACGTAATTTATATATTTACCGAGATACTACCGTGTTTCCAGATAAATTTGTAAATAAAAATATGTTTTGCCATACGTATTCATGAATGCTTAAAATTGTGTTACATTGTAACTGATGTACGTAATTACACCCACACACACATGACTTAAGATGTTGATACCCTTTACACGATATGTTTAAGCCATTGCAATACTAAATTAGCAATGACAGGAGATAGAAGAGAGCCTCTGGAGATTCCAAAATTTTATTTAAATATGTTATTGTCTTATAAAATATATAGAATTTAAAGTGAATCGAATAATCTTGATAAATTTGTTTTTAGGAATATTGCACTTAATAGAGATATTTTATTTACTGGAAATATTATTGATGGCTATAAAGTCGATAATATTAATAAATAGAGAAATTACATCTAGCAAAATTAAAAAAAATTATTATCTAAATGTAATCTTCAGTAATTGGAAATTATCACTAATATTGCTATTAACTTCAGAGACGCGCGCTGCTTGAGATCTTACATTATATAAGAAATTAGCAAAAGTATACGGACTATTGATAGAGAAAATGATAATTCTAAGCGAATAATTTTGCTTATATATTTTCAAAAGCTTTTAGGAAGCACTCTGTCATTACAATAGAGTTCTATAATTCAATATAAATATATATTCAAAATTTTTTTTATCCTATGAGCAATTTGTTCTCAATTTGTCTGTAAGTAATATCACTAAAAAAATAAATTTATATTTAGAGAAATTTATATTTACATTTAGAAAAAGATATTTTATATTAAATAATGCAGTCACTTTTTTGTAAAAACATTATGTCGAGATAATTTATTTCATATAATTTGATTACTTTTAAGCTGCTATTGTAGTATAGTTTTGTATATCATCATACGAATATATTGTTGCAAAAAATTTTAGTAAAGAAAGTTTAACGTTATTATAATTTTTTAAATTCTATTATTATGATATTTTTTTATTCTAATATAAATTTAAAACTTTGGGACAATCCCTTATATATTTGCACATGTGTGCTGTTATCAGAGTAAATATTTACAATACTAAAAAGTGTTGTAAATAATTTATTATTAGTAAAAAATTTGCAATTTAACTACTAATATTGGCAGTTTAGAGAAAGAACGTATTAAAAGTACAATACGCGCTACAGATTTTCTATAAATCAAACACTAAAAATATCTTGTAGTTCAAGCTTGGAACCTAAATATGGGAATAGTCATACTAAAGCTTTCTCTCTCTCTCTCTCTCTCTCTCTCTCTCTCTCTCTCTCTCATATGTAATATAAAAATCTCAATTCTTTTAAATTTCACATGTCTGAAAAGGTTAAATCATTTTAAACGTACAATATTTCTTTATGCTTGTAAAATTATTTAAATTAATATATTTTTAAGTTAGTATTAATTTATTACTGTGTGGTGCATTAAATGATATGATAAATATAATCTTAATATATTACTGTATACTTACAGGAATAAAAACAAAACATAAAGTTATTTTTTTAGGTTTTAATCTTAAAATTGTCACTAACATGAAAATAATAAATTTCAATTGATAATGTAAAATATAATAAATTTACAATACTAAAAAATTGTAAATAATTTATTAGTAAAATAAGCATTAATAAATTTTGTCGATAAATGTAGTAAAGTACTGAATAGCATCGTAAGAATGGTGTTTGTTTCTACTGATCTGTTGCATGGAAAAGACAGTTTGAATACATAGCACTTTCCTGAGGAGGTTGCGCACAAACTTAAGTGCCTTCGGCACAGGATATATAATTTCCTGCTGGATTGTTTGTGTTTTAGTAAATTACTAGAAATTGTGCGTTCTGGTGCAATTTTAGTAATTTATTAAAATGCAAGTAATCCAGCAAGAAAAAAAATGCATCATGTACTGCTGGCTTTATTACGTGAAACATTTGTATTGGTCAGGTGCTCAGGTAACGAATAACTGTCAAGGGGTCGATAGTTGTATGGCTTACCCTACATATCTCAACTGTCATGTTTTAATCAACCAATCAATAAATTCTCAAGCTAGTTCTCATGACTTTAAAGTCGCGGAAATCACCTAGAACGTTATAAACTATCCACTGTCCTGTTTGACACGTGTTGCACATACGTCAATACGTCAACACATTTTAGGAATACACTTAGCTTGCGAATAATATAATATTCGATCTCACTGTTTGCATTGCGTTGTAATTTTGAGTAATTACGTTGTTAATGTAACAGATGTTAACATTTTAACTCTGAATTTTAATTTTGAAGTTAGTATAAAATATTAGTATATGAAATTTATTAATTTACAAAATTAGACATCTTTCAAATATTGTATAATATATTAATTAACTTAAATTCAAAAATTAATTTTAAAAATTAAAAGGAAGACAGAATTATATAAATTAAGAAACAATAACATTGCGAAGAAAATAATGTTATAGAATTTCAATTATTTATATTTTTGTGTTATAAAGAATTCAAAAAAATCGAAATTTAAAGATGGAAAAAGGAAGGGAAGACACACACACACACACACAGAAAGAGAGAGAGAGAGAGAGAGAGAGAGAGAGAGAGAGAGAGAGAGAATTATATTAAAACTTTTTAATTATCATGAATAGATTTTTCTATCTTATATTTTAGCGACATTTTATCACTTTATCACGAATGTATTGCAAATATTTTTCCATAATCTTGAATTATCCTTGAAATATACGAAAGGAAAACATATTTATGTAAATATTATATGATTTTATTAACGATATTACACATACTTTTATATAAATATATCAAATTCTTTAAATAACTAATATTTCAATATATACCTATATTCTATAATCAAATATTTATAATTTAAACTTCTGTTCAGAAAAAACCAACGTTACCATTATTCGATTTTTTAATAAATATTTTTACTATAGAATTTTTAAGCGTTAATTTTAAAATTATATAAACTTAGTAAACGTTTTAACTTGGAATGTATATAATTTAGAACATATTAATGAATTCAGAGACATATTACTCTCTTGCTTGAAGAATTATTACGTTATATAATATCTTAATGTATCTATGCTTTAATACGATTGCATTATTGAGATTGCAAATAATTTCTCTGACTTGATCTCGCTGATCTCGAACACGGATTAGCAGAGGAACAGATAAAGTTATCTATTATTGCTGTTTTTAATGTAACGATAACTTTTCAATTCTATGCCATACTTTCCGTACTTCCACCCAGTTGTTTTCTCGCCGTTAGATTATCTGTTCAAAAGTTTTGTTCCATACGTGTAGCGAGTGATGGTAAAGACATTTTGTGCAAAGGGAAATGCGCGACAGTCGATTTATTATGTACAACGTGAGTCATACTTTGATCGATACTTGCTTTGCTAGTACATTCCAGTTGTTATATTGCAGCAACTTTAGTCTTTTCAACTATGTAATGCTACTAAGTTATTCCAATTCGATAATACTTCGCTAACTTTGTTGTATAAGTATGGAGAGAAAAATAATATATTTTTTATAAATTTATTCAAACATTTTGAAAATAACACAAATTGAAATAATACACATATCAAATTATGTTCTGATTTATTATTGAATTTTTATAATTTAATCTAAATGCAGATCCACATAATGCAATTGATATAAACCTTATTTGCTTAATGTCAATCTTTTTAAGTAAAACTGTATTAAATGAATACGCTTAAATGAGTAAAAAAAAGTTTTAGTGTATGATAATTTTGCCTTCTTGTATTAAAAATTTAGTCATAGAAATATTTAAGCACTAAGATTCGTTTTGACCGAATATATAGAATTTTTCTCGTGTAATTATATTTGTTCTCATCGGTCCAAATTTATATTATATTGTCTTTACTTTTGTGTAAAGTGTAGAAAAAGTGAATTTATTTACGTGTAGAAATAATATTTTTTCCTATTTTTTAAATGTAATTTTATACAATAAAATAAATAAGGAAGCAATATGTTTATGAAGATGTACGATATGTTAATCAGATATTATTTACTAATTTTTTCACTCATCGTAGAAGAAAGCAAATTCTATTTTCTTAATTTTTTAATTTAACGCATTGTAATGTTAAATTAAAATAGAAGTACATTCTTATATTATACATATGTATGTACATACACATACATTCATACGCGCGCGCGCGTGTGTATGTGTCCCAACTTTTTGATACACCGCTTGTAGGGAAGTAAAGCGGATTAAACTGAGTCAAAAAGTTCTCTACAATTTTGCAATTTTCGCAATTTTTTTTTAGTTGCCCAATGCAGAATGTCTAAAATCGACGCATCAGTTTAGTCTGGCCTATCTGCTCACAAGTGTATCAAAAAGTTTGGAATTTTTTGGAATATTTATGTAGAATCAATATTTACTTCAATCATTAATCGCGTTCGGCAGGATTATTTAATTATTAGTATTCTATAATTATTGCAATCTTATCTTTATTAAATCATTATGGTATAATAGCATTGTACATTACAGTATAATATATTGTTGATAATCATTTTGCACGTATCTAACAGCTGACGGCGTTATTATCGGTAAGCTTTAATATATTTAAACGCCACATCCGCGTGTGTAAGTTTTTCATCATAAATTTTATCATGTCACGCGAGTCCCTTTGATGGCGATTTAAAGAATACGTCTCAATGTACCACGAAGAGGAGTACGTGAGCAGCGAAGCAAACAGAAGCTACGTGTTTTGAACGTAAATGTATCTTTGCAAACAATGGAGTGAAGATAATAATTCTGTTCATTTAAATTATAAACTTATGACGTATTATTATATTTCCAAATGAAAAGCAAGATATATATGATACACACGTATCTACGATTTATGAAATCAATTGTATTTGCTAAAGTTTATATTTTTAGTATTTTTAATGTAATATCGCTTTATTTTATACAACTATTATCTAGGAGGGACCGAGGTCAGTTAGAAAAAAGTGGATGTATATAAGATTTTACGCAACAATTTAATATTATCAGCAAAAATGAAATCAGTAAAAAGAAGAGAATGCTCTGACATATATTGATCGAGTTATTATATATTAGTTTTTTGACAATCAATCCCGTATGACAACTGGCTCCGAATGTCCTCTGTAATACTTTAAATATATATAGTATGGAGAATTCTTTCTTATCAGAATTAAATTCAGGAATGATAAAAATTATAATATATTTGGAATAAATTTCCATTACAAGGTTGTTTAATAAAAATGATGAAAATCTCTAGATATTTAGAAGTTTTTAAATAAAATTCTTCTGCATACAGTCTCTTCGACTATACGTAGAGAAAGTTTGGTTTCCAACTATATCGATTCGATCTCCTCACTTAAAAGTCGAGCGACAGCACGAGGCTAATATGCCGTACCACGAAACCGTGAGTTGCGTAGCTCCTTAAAATTCAACTGAAAAGTCTCTGGAAAGCTATATGCAAGATTTTCTTTTTAACTTCAGCAGTGACACACGATGCATCTCCGATAAGAATTCCCCAAATACTCTTGTATGCCTTTAGCGGAGTGTACGAATTTGAAAACTTATCGATGAGGACACTAATGAGGAATAGACTCTGACTAGTTGAAGCTGTATTTTCAAGCTGTATTTTCAATTTGCTTCAAGAACTTTTTGTGCGCATATACATGTATCAAAAGTGATTTCTCGATTCTAGCTAATATATTTGTCGAAAATTTTGGCTTATGCCAAACGTTTCATTTTAAATATAGTATGAATATTTGGCACGTATCTCAAAAATATATATAGCAACATTGTATTATAACTTATGTGTACTCTCACACATAATAACGTTAGGGTTATTAGCGCTTATATTCAACTCGTTCAAAGATTAGATCATACTAATCTTGAATTAAATGTTAGAAATTTTTGAAAGTGTTTATATTATTATATAAATGATATTCAGCTATTATTCATACAGTATAGATCATTTTAGCAACACCATTGCAACAATCCAACAATGTTAGAGTAACATTAGAAATGTTGCTGCAAGCTTTTGTGCTATATCAGTAAGATACTACATGTAGACTGCAACTAAGGTATCTTTTCTTGATTATTGTTAATTTATTTACGTCACATTGATACTAATTTTATCGGAAATTGTACACTGTATATGTTTGTTATTTCTTGCTTTCACTGTTTTTAAAGATAAATCTAGTCACATTGATACTAATTTTATCGGAAATTGTACACTGTATATGTTTGTTATTTCTTGCTTTCACTGTTTTTAAAGATAAATCTAGTCACATTGATACTAATTTTATCGGAAATTGTACACTGTATATGTTTGTTATTTCTTGCTTTCACTGTTTTTAAAGATAAATCTAGTCACATTGATACTAATTTTATCGGAAATTGTACACTGTATATGTTTGTTATTTCTTGCTTTCACTGTTTTTAAAGATAAATCTAGTTAAAAAATCTAGATAAAAGAACCTGTTCGCCACTCGTCAATGTAATGTCGACTATAAACCTCGCTGGTTAATGTGATTTTCGAACTGGCATAACATCGACTGACTCTTTCCAACTCGGAGCTGAAAATCCCCGGCGAACTTTTGTCCCGTTATAACTTCGTCTATAACATCTGATGGATATCCGATAAGATCGAATTTCTAGCTGCCCATCCCTAGTAAAGTACTTTACTCGCACGCGCGTGAGACTTCGATTTCTTCCTGACTCTCGAGAATAATTCACGGAACATATGACAACAGTTGAGGAATGTTCTCGTGAGATCGAACAACTATAGTGCTTTCGTGACCCTTACATCCACCACCAAGTTTTTATATGCATATGCGTGAAGTGGTTTCAGAGTGAATATTCCCCGATGTATACTTACGAATCAGTCTGAAACTTAGTGGAAACGTGTGTGAAACTACGTGAGAGTGTGAGAGAGAGTGGCGATGATGAGGGAATCTTTAAAGGGGATAAGGTAGTTGCCAAGATGCTAGTAAAGAAGTCGACAGTGTGACTTCAAACTCGCACTTGTCAGCAAAAGTCGATCGATTCAATTTGACCCTGTCGTAACTATCTAATAGACTATCTATCGTAACTCATTGTTCGCTATAGTTTTTTCTGAGTTTTTCTTTTTTGATATCTTTCGAATGGCTAAAGTATAATAAAAATTATGTAATATGTATTTTTGAAGAAATGTTGATTGTACAAATTAATTTGTGCATGTATGTGCATGTTATCGATTGGATTTTGTAACGTAAAATTTTATCACAAGTTTTTATTTAATAGGCGATTAATTATTTATATTGCCCAATTTTTTCGAAAGTATAAATAAAATAGAATGAAAATATAAATGTATGAAAATCTACATACTTATATATGTATATACATATATATAATTTATGTGTAAAATATTTGGTTATTTTTCATTAAAAATACATAATATATTATACTACACGATCTATTTATTTATATATTTTGCAAAACATATAAAAGATTGTATTTACAATTACATTTTATTAATATTTGAATAATTATAATATTTCAAATCTGTGATCACGTATCCATTAATGCACTTGCTCGATTTATATTTAGTTATACAAATGGCATATTCAATTAAATTATACATTTAATATATCACATCTCGTATCTCATACGCGCATGTACTTTATTTTTATTAAATCTCTATATCGCTTTCCATATTATCTTTGTGTGTGTGTGTGTGTGTGTGTGTGTGTGTGTGTATTTGTGTGAAATATCATATATTTATACGTACGTATAATTATACATATTGTAGATATATGTAATTAATATTTATTGAACACTATATATATAAAATGAAAAGAGTATTAAAATTCATACAGTTAACATACGTCAAAGCAAACTACAATTAATTATATAGCTTGAATGTTATTTGACAGATCAATGGATATTTTGATATAAACAATTAAACAAAAATTGAATAATTATGGATACAAATAAGTCTTAATTCTAGCTTAAATATCGTTTTGTTTAACACAAATGTATAAAATATGAATTTAAAAGCTAGACGTTTATAAATGTTAGGTATAAATCTACTTACAATTATTCAGGCTTTACAGAGATTGAAAATAAACTTACATTTGACTCTATAAGAGACATTTATTACATAAATATATATTTTTCATATATTTTATTTATTTTCTCATTTAGATCGGATTGCCATCTGATACAATAAATGCAATACAACGTTGAATAATTATTACATCACAAATCACTACTGATATTGATATATGTTGTTATTATTAATTAATAGATATTATATCACTGTTACAACAATAATGATTATTATTATCATTAACATTTATTGTTAATATTGAAATTTTTGATTATTATAATGGGTTATTATAATTAGTAATGATTGTATTTGTATATCACATTTTTTATTTCACACATACACACACACACACACACACCGTATATAAAGTATCTAAACAGGTGTCTGAACGGGTGTCTCATATACTGGTTTTAAAAGGAAGAAAAGTAGTTCTGTAACAGTAATAACAATGTAGATTTTCTACAATATAATAATATAAGGTATTTATAAAAAATATTTCAAATAAATGTATCTCTGATGCTATCTCTAATGCTATCTATATGCATGATATTTTTATGTACGCTCTCTTTCTCTTTCTCTCTCTCTCTCTCCCTCCCTCTTCTCCCTATTTTCTACGTTAACATGAAATATATTAATATTTGCTTGTAGTTGTCTTATAATTCAATTTTGTGTTTTACATATTTTTCTACTTACAATTAAAACTTCACAATTACAAATATAGAGACTTAATAAATAGATAAAGATTATTAATATTAAGAGAATGTTTAATTAAGACTTATTTAGAGAAAAGTGTTATTATATTAAATAGATAATGTTTATAATGTATACATTATATATAATATTTATTAAATATATAATAATATATAATATATGTGTATAATAATTAAATATGCATCTATATTTATGTATTAGGTGTAGTAAAAAGAAATCCATTATTTTTACTATACCTAATATATATGTATGTATAAGTGCGCATGTATACTAAACGAGATTTGTTCTTTAAAAATAGATAATTTTAAAGAAAGTGCAACTTCAAAAATGACGATAATGAGATAATTTAAAAAGTATTTTTAAATTTAAAATTTTTATTTTCCAGACCGATTGTTTAAGTAATGAACTGATTGATTTTTGTATGAAGCCAAAATAATGGAAATTCATCAATTATCAAAATTTATTATTAATTTTGCAAAGTTCTATAATGTAAATTAATAATCGAACACAAATGCAGTTTAACGTTTTGCGTTATGGTAATCGACGTTTTGACTCGATAAGAAAATATCTTATTCACAATCTCTTGTAATCTTGCTAATAATAGCAAATGGAATCATGCATAAATAAAATTGTCCTACGAATAACTGTATAACGCACACATATACATGCATAGATAAAATTGATATATACACATAAAATTAAATTTTTTTGTATAAAGAAATTTCAAATTCTTTAAGAATAAAATTTTTATGTATGTAATTTTAAATGGGATTTCTTTTATTAGATGACGCATTATAATGCATAACAATATAAATATTGCTTTAAGCTTTACTTTCGTGGATAATGCGACATATATTATGAAACAATCTTTCCGTTTTTTCTTTATATTATTCATAGATAAGATCCAAGTTTGCAATTAACGCGTATCTCTGATAGAACTGAGGTGGAAGAATATTTTCGGCATTTTCAATTCCGAGAGCGTTTAGGCGTGATCAAGGTCAGCTTTGTGCCATAAACGGCACAGTTATTGGAAAATACGCGACACGTTACGCTTTACAGTAGATTTCTTTTGCTCTAAGCGAAATCACTGATTTGGTCGCAGTCACGAAACATGAGTGCATTGCACGAATGCATCTACTTCTTGCTTCGAGTTCTTTGTCTGCATGCATTCCAGCTGTTTTATAGGTATTTGCGATTGTGACGTCAGTCCTTTTGCATTACGGGTGCATAAAGCATTTTTAGAAAATATGGTCGATATATATGAAGATATAAATTTTTGTTTTGAAGTAAACAAATATATAAATTTCATGACAAAGAAAATTTTGTATAAAATGTCTAGCGTTATCAATATCGATTATCTATAATGTAATTTAACATATTTTTATATATATCGCAATATAGAAAAATTTGTGGTAATTATTTATAAATAAGGCTTTTTTAGAATTTTAATGTTTTTTTTCTTGCAATCTTGATAAAAGTCTTTATTGTGTCTCTAACAGTGATAATCCCATTATTTTTAGTATATTGTAAATTCATCTATTTAATAAGGCAAAAATTTAATAGATAAATCCAATATACATATACTCTACCTTGGCCCTAAATCGGCCTTTTAAAGAACCGTATATATTTGTAATGACGAAGAGTTGTTCAAATAAATAGTTAAAAAAATAAGTAGGTCACACATTTTTTGACCTCCCTCGATTGATTATCACTGTTAGAGTCGTAACAAAGATTTTTATTAAAATTGCAAAAAAAAAATTAAAATTCAATAAATATTCTGCCGTTATCTTTACCCGTTAACCATTCCTAGCTAGTTATCTCGCTAATTATCCTTTATCTTATAGTAGTTGATTAATCTGATCAAAGTATAAAAGCCAATTGAGTGTATCATATATAAAGGATTATATTACGGCAATCACATTTTGATAAAAATACCGATAGTTGAATAATTACATATATAGTGTTCTAACTGTCCATTTGTCCATTTATTACTAGAGATGATCTTTACATCGTAATTAAATTAGCCAATATATTTATAATTTTATTGTTTTTAAGTATAATGTTATTATATATCTTGTTATTTTTATTATAAATATGTATTTATACAAACATATTTATTTTACCGATTAAGATTTGATACAATTTTAGTTCTAATTCTAACTCTTAATTCGTAATAAGAGTTGCAAGCAATTTTGATAATGTACATGGTTATCTTACGACTATTCTAAAATATGAATAATATTTTATGTGATTAAGATAGTGCCTATTGAGAGAAGTTTTTGAAAGATTGTTACATGATTGTTCCAAGCATTCTGAGAGGATTAATATCAGAAAGTTGAAAGTTTTCATCATTATTTGTTTTTGCAACGTACTTTATACTAAAGTCAATTATTACATCGCGCTAGGAAAGTTTTCTTATTGTTCTAGAAAGATAGTGAACATATTGTGCTACAACTGTTCAGTTATAGCAAAAGTTACTTTCCTTCTATAACACTTTAATATGTGCTTGGTTTTTATAATTTATTATATACAGAGATTCAATTGTACGCAATTGTGTGTTATCATAAATCTCATTTTTTATTATACATATAGTATTATATATACAAACAAGTAAAAAATTTTTGTTTTGGAAAAGATTTTTTTTTTTATTAAACGATTACATTTTTATAAATAAAAATAATGATGCATAGAGATATATATTTTTTTAAAGAAAATAAATGCGGTAAAGTGAAGAATATAAAAGGCAGATTGTTATTTATTCTTGAGTTTTTTCTACAGTTCTTCTATATTATAAATATAATTTATTACCTATATATGTTTTCGATTGAATTTATTCTTTTAATATATTCTTCTAGATATCGTTATATTCATTAAAAAAATAGACATTGTATATGATGATATTATTGTTATAGAACAATTGTTATAGAACGTAATATTCTACTGGTTCAGTCTTAAAGTAATTATTTTGAATCTTGCAATTTTTTGCAGCAATCGTTTAAATAGCAATTTATATAATACATGGGCACATTTCAAAAGTTTTAAGAAAATCTGTACATGTCTCATGAGTAAAGTTTCTGTTTAGGAAACTACTCGAGGCGTCGCGTAATGATATTCTAAACTTAAAAGACATCCATTATTGAAGTTATGATACCAAGAGAATAGAAGAACTTTTTAGAAGAACGTTATGGTAAATTTAGTGATTTACATCTATTGTCATAAAATTTTAATATTCTGTTTTACAAAAAAAAGAACCTTATTTTGCTTTATTTTGAATATTATTGTATCCATACGGACTGTATTTTATCCTTTTTCTTATATAAATAAAAGCGCCGAGTTATATTTTTTTAATCGTTTAAAAATAAAGTTTAGTATATAGTCAACTTGTAAAACAATGGCATAGACAATCATTACAAAAGATAGCATATAAAATAATTACTTAGCGACAAAAACAAGTAAAATTAAGTATAAATATAAAATATTGTTATTGATTTGATAAGAAAATAATGTTTATATTATTTCTCTAAATGTATACATACTACTTTTCATCATAAAATATTAATCATTATTATACGCATTTAATTATGTATAATACATAGTCATCAAAATACTAAATAACAGAAAGAATCTTATTTTTGGTCAAAGTGGGTCTTAGTATTTAATAATATATTTATATGTAGATTAATTATAAATGCATTTTTCAATTCTATAAATTGCGCGCTGATTCGATTTGTCGGACTTGAAACACAATCATAAACTGAAGCTGAAAATGACATCACAAATTAAATTGATTGACTAGTCTGGAGTTCCAAGTTCAAACCTTAGTTGAGGTGTTTTTCGCAGTAAGTTCTTTGCAATATTTTAAGATGTTTATTATTAAATTAACTATTAATGTAATTTATGATGTTATTTCCAGCTTCAGTTTGATTGCATTGCAAATTCAGCAAATTGTAAAATTTGACTAAATGTATTTGTAAATCTATATATGAATATTATTAAACATCAATATTCTTTGATTGAAAAAAGGATTTTTG
Source organism: Acromyrmex echinatior (assembly GCF_024713525.1). NCBI lineage: Eukaryota > Metazoa > Arthropoda > Insecta > Hymenoptera > Formicidae > Acromyrmex > Acromyrmex echinatior. The sequence continues at coordinate 13,194,887 of NC_141853.1, read as the reverse complement.
TTAGTTCATTTATTTTATCAGTCTAATTTCCATTTATAACCATAAAATACTAGTCATTATTTTTATTTTAAATAATTTTAATGACAATAAGAGTAATAATTTTTTTTGGTAATAATGATATTTTTAATTTTAATTTTTAATTTTATGATAATAATTTTGCAAACATATTAGATGATATAAATATTCGTAATTAGCAGCTGTCTTATTACTTTGTCACAGACAAAGTATTAACTCAAATGTATACACTTAATAGTAATACTTTTGAAGCTTTCATTGATATTTTCTTCAGATGTGCCAAAGGGTTTGCGGGTTATCGCTGTGTCATGATCCATTACTAATGCCAATTTTCATGAATCTTGCCGTTCACTTTATCAGAGGAGCATTGATATTGCACATACATAAAGTTAACACTTTGATTGTAACATATAATTTATAAATCCATATAAGAATAAAAATAAGAGAATAAGTAAATTGTAGTTTCCGTTTATTGCAAAGATGGTCTTGTGTGCTGAAATCTGTTTTATTCTTACCTAACTGCAATTAAATTCGTTTTAAAGTGTTAGTTCAATTACTTACAAATTAAATATAATAATTTATGCTAATTTTATTTCCAATGAAACAGAAACAACTTCTATAAAAAATTAGAAAGTTATTTTGTAATTGGAATTCTTTTTCAAATTGTCCTCTTTTGTTTCTGTAAATGATTATTCAGCATAAATACATTACATAATACATGATTAGCAAATTTATTACACAATGCACGATCATTATGAATTTGGCTACCAGATAATAGGCATTTTATAAGCATGACTTTAATAATAATTTATTTCAATAGAGAAACGATTTTTCTGTAACAAAGAGATATGATTCGCAGATATGATTCAACAAAATAATAAAATCAATCGTCGCTTTTTCCTGTACAAAATGTAAAAGAAAATATTTCCCGAACATAGGATAATTTTAACCACGATTTTTTAGTAAGTGAAATAGAATTGAATAAGAAAAAAAATGAATCCAACGATCAATCTGCGTTCCTCCCAAATTGTCTAAAATGCATGAACTTTTTTTATTTTATTATAAAATAAAACAATTGCGAGAGAATTAATTTTATATATTATAATAAATATCTTAATTCCAAATATATAATATTTAATTTAATATTATATTTGTGGAATTAAGATATTTAATATATAAAATTAATTCTTTTTTTGCAATTACTTTATTTTATAATAAAATAAATAAAATTTTATTTTTTGCAAATAAGAAGATATGAACCCCTTGTAAATTTTGATTTTTATCAATTTTCTATATTACTCCGAGATGATAATGCGGATGATATCTTAACAGATACATCGGTACTCCAATATCTTACTTAGGATCTTTTCATTATAAATGATACTTTTAATACAGAAAACACATAAAGATAGAAGTTTCAAAATTCATTCGTAGCTCTCTTAAATTTAACATTTTCTCTAGAATAGATTTCTTAATGCGAAGGATATTCAAAGGTTATCGTGGATAATACTCAAATAAATATTAAACTTATCTTTACTATTACAAATAATTAAAAAACGGCAAATACAGTCACACGCGATGTTGTCATTATTATTAATTTATAACTCTAAACACGACCAATTTAATTCATCGATTAAAGGGGAGACCGGAGTCAGTAAATTATAAGGGTAAGTAGAATAATCGAGGCTACGTTATAAACAAATCGCGCGAGACACGCGTAAACGTGTTTGAACACGCAGCGGCGACTACCACTGCTCAATCTGCTGTGAAATCTCGAAGTGGACGCGTCTGTATTAGAAATTACGCTACAATTTAAAAAAATCGTACACGTAAGTGAATATTTTTATTCTTAAAAGTTTTGTTCTATAATCGTATATAATTGTCTGAGATATTTAATTTCCATTTAGATAGTAAATGTAGTTCTTACTTAATAAAGTCCAACAGATTTTTTTTGTTTATCTGTCTTTGTTGTCGTATGATGTTAATATTTTTAAAAGATGAAACGGATGAGGCTAGTAAGCTAACCACGGGACTATATGACTAATTTAGTGACAACTCTGATAACACTTACTCTTAAAAACTTCTTGGAATGAAATCTCACTATAAAAGAGTGAAAATACAGTCAGTTTTGAAAAAGAGTGAAAATGTTTCACTTCTTGAAAAAGAATGGCAATATTTCATTCCTCTAAAGAGATTTACCTCAGAGATTTACCTGATAAATGTTATAAGTTCGGTTTCTTCACATCCAATCTCGATAAAACTAGGCTCATTCGATGTGTTTTTGCTTGAAACAAACGAATTTAGCAAAAAGAAGCATTGTTCTATCTTGTAAATCGAAATATTAATCGTTAAAGTTTGTTAGATTAGAAAATCTGTCATTCCCTATACAGCACAAAAGATTGAAGCAATATTGCTGTAATGTTGAAATATTGCAGATTGCAATGTAATATTGTAGAGATATTACAGAAATTAACAATATGCCTGTAAAATGTCAGTAATATACTTGTAATATTCCAAAACACAAAACTGTAATTCTTTATTTGTTACAATAATATAAAAATATAATTTTTTACAATATTTATGTAGTATAGTTTTTTAATTTAACAGCTGTTTTATGATATAATAATTAATATAATCCATTTTTATATTTAAATAAAAAAATTTATTAATCTATTATCCCATACAGCACAGAAAGATTGCAAAAACATTACAGAATGATTTTACTGAAACATTGCAACATTGCATGATGGTTGCGAAACGTTGCTGAATCGTTGCAATGTTAAGATGTCCGCTTTTTGTTATATTGCAACAAAATTGCAATGTTCCTGCAATATTGCAATGAAATGTATTTGGATAAATTTTTTACGAAGACTCTCTAAAATGAAAACTATTTCTATATATCTCACTAACTTTAATTTTTCTACAATACACATACATGCTTTATCCTTACGAATAAATTTATCCTTCAGAATTAATACTACATTTATTGGAATATTTTATGTTGATAGAAAACAATAGAAAAATCCTATCGTTTTGAATATAGTTTGTAAATTTACTAATTTAAATCAGATCTTAGGAATCTTGTACCAATTTTATAAATTCCAGTAAAATATGATAGGATTATCCGATCAATCGTGCTCTTGCGAAATCAACAATAGAAAATGATACAAACTTACAGAAGAACGATACAAATTGATAAAAATCCTATAGTTTTCAATAGTTTTCTATCAATTCTTTTTTACCAGGACGATTTCACTCTGTTCCATACATAGCTGTATTTTCACTCTCTTTGAAATTTCACTCAAAAGAATTTAAAGAGTATTCTTTTTTACTTTAAATGTATCTATAATGCAATAATTTTTGTAGAATTTGTAGTTTTAATAATATAAAAATATGCAATAATAGTTAAATTACGGGTTTTTTTCGTGCATGAATATGCATAAATATATATAAACATACATAATATAATAAATTATATATATTTATGATCATTTATACATGTATAAATATTCATTTATACATAAACATATATTAGGTGTTGGAATTAATTCGTAGCGTTTTTAATGAAAGAATGTTATTTATTTCACATGAGCATTAAAAAATACATTAATGAAAGTACTTCCCATCACTTGTAAAACGCTACGAATTAATTCCAACACCTAATATAATTGTATATGAAATATGTCCATATATGTTCATATCCTTCTTTCTTTTGTAAAATTACTTTTGAGTGTAATAGAAGTAGTATTAATAATAATGTGAAAACATTAACAATAATTAAAAGAATAATTTTGTGAACATGTATAGACACATTCTAAATAAAGGGTAACTTATATTGTTTGTTACATATTATGTTTGTTATAACTGTAATTCGGATAATGATTCTAATTAATTAAATTGTTATTTATCTATAATAAAGATACATAGTTATACTTTTTTATTTTATAAATATGTTTATGTTTAAAATACATTTTTATGAAAATGTATTTTTGTTGATATGTAAAGATTAAATATACATTAACCTTCATTTTAATAATGTTAATCAAATTATCTCATATCATTAGTCCATGGTTATCCCGGTCTAGTTCATCCTGGCTAGTTCAATCAGATGGAATGCATTAGAAAAATGCATTTTTTTTCATATTAGTTATCAGGTTTTCTCTTATTAAAATATTATTAGATAGTCAAATGTATGTAGTAACTGGTGTAGAATTCATTTTTTCGATAAGTCTCTTAATTTCGTCTGTAAAAATTCAAAACTGAAAAATGAGTCTCTCCTACTTTATCTATATTAATTATAGGTATTATTGAAATAATAATAAATAAAACAATATATTTTTTTCTCTCTTTTTTTATTTGTTTGTTTTTTTCTTTTCTTTCATAAAATATAGAACCACACAATGACACAAGAATAAACATGAAGAAATAATATAGTACATTAACGATAATTTATTTCAAGAGCGTCCTGTGTGCGCTTAAAAATGTATTGTGTTTTAACGACAGTGCCCTAAGGGTTTCATTATTTCTTTTTTCCGAGAGCAGTTTCATTGCTCTCTGTACGTGCATTAAATGTGTTGCTTATTAGCAGATGTTCATGTAATATTATTTGCCGACAGAAACAATTTCTTTTGTTCTTATTTGTAAATGCTGCGCGCAGTTTATTTCACGCACCAATCACCTGTTGTGCGAGTTGCAGCATGGAAACGACATTTTTACTGAAAATTTTCAAACTTTTATAAATCTTGTTTACCTTTTCATGACGAGACTGCGACGTTGTCAAGGTAAACGTATTGTTAATAATTATGCAAATATTTCTATGGTTAATGTCTGGATTTACGTATTTCTAGTTGTTGAAGAACATTTCTATAATAGGGGTGATTAATTTACAGGAATATAATTCTCTCTTTCATTTAATTTTTAATTTATAAATTATTAATAAAATTTAGAGCTTGTTAAGCTTATTATATACCTAATCTATTATTATATATTATGTGCATCGGAAAGTAATCACTCATATATTTATATTTATATAATATATTTACAGTATTATTTTTCGACAGATAATGTATAAAAGACAATTTGGATTAACAATTAAAGCGGGATATACATATACAGTGTTATGTACGGGCGCTTAGGATTTCAATCAGGGGATGCAAAAATTACATCTGATACGTGCAAAAATTTATTTCTTCACATATAACTTATTAAAATATTTATATCAATCTTTGAGGATTTTTTTAAACTTTCTTACGAATAGCGCAATGAGCGTGTAACTTTTTATTTAAAAAATTTTCACCGTGCGAAAAGATTAGTTTTTTGTGATGCCCAGAAATGACTTGCCGTGCTGTGATTTAATTGTAAGTTAATTGTGACAATAAGTTTGATTTGAATAATGTCTTTAGCTAGAAGCGAGAGATAGAGTTTAGCATGAAAGATACAGGTTAGATACGAATTAGATCAGTGCTAAATTCGAGTCAACCAAGAGCCTGCGTTTGAGTTATATCTGAATTACATCTGAGTTATGTTCGGCTTACATTCGAGGTATATCTGAATTATGCGTGATATATGGCTACGTTAGATTTACTTGATGGTACGATAATACCGAAAGTATAGTGTAACATGGACAATGATGACACACACATACATACATATATGGCGAGTGTTAGATACTAGATATAATATTATATTATTTTGATGTTAAATTATTTCGATGGTCCTTTCATTGTCGTATATCCAATATATTTTTTATATATATAGTAGCTTTAATGTTTTATTAAATAAGAAAACAATTGCGGTATTTTTAAATTATTAAAAATAAAAAATTATTTTAATAATTATGTAATTGTCTTGTGATAGACGATGCTTTTTGGATGAATTATGGTAACGATAATGCGATAGCATTGAATGTTCGTTTACGTTCTAATGCGAAATTTTTCTGAATATCTCACGATTCATAAGATATTGTAATTCACAAGTATTTCGTGTACACTCGAACCTATTAGGCATACAAAACAAAAATTCAAAGATTATATAATTTATATCTCATGACTTTTTTTAACCCATTTTCCATCGACTGGAAGAGGTAAACGATTCTGACGCACGCCAATTCGTGGTGCCGCGTGTCCGTTGCAGACGTTCATGATAAAATCGATTTCCAAGCTTTCGGTCTTTCTTCCTTCTACCGCTCGTCCTTGTTTTCTCTCCTCCATTTTCATTTCGTCCTGCTCTCCTTTCGATATCATTTCGACCGAACTATTTTGGTCGGGTCACGCTTTAATTGATAATGGAAAGCTGTCGTGTCACTTTCGCGCTTTCCCAATCCACCTGCCAAGTAAGCAATTTTATTTATGCAAAGATTTTACTACCGAGATTATTTCGAATACTCATATGTATCATATTTGTGTCACAAAATAATTTAACGGAATTATATTTTTTCGATATTAAGCATTTAATTTTGGTGTAATTTTAGAATAGTTTGTAACTCGTTTTGTATCCCGTTCTTACTTAATTCGGCTAATTATAAGAAAGCAGTAATAAAAGATTATTAGAGACTTATACTTTTATTTTATTATACTTTTGATTTGATTTATGTACTTTTATGATAACTTTTTAGATTTTTTTTTATTAATATTGTATGTATTATATATTTTATATATTAGCAGTGATTTTGTTACATCGCAGTGTTATAAACTCAATACTTTCATATAAAAAATTGTAAACAATAATAACATTAAAAAAGATATTTAAAAAATATTTCGTGTACACACAATTATGCAATACACACTGTGTTATGCAATTATTATAAGAATTCTCTTGCTATATTGAAATAAATGCACACGAGCTAAATATTTGTATAGGTCAAACATTATTGTGTAAAAAACATTCAAAGTTAAATTAAAAAATAAAACTGCTCGTTAAATGATGAAATCATAATTATAAAAATTATTGGATAACATATTAAACGTCAGTAAAATAATAACGTGCAGTAATATACATGATAAATACGAAAGAAAAAATTAGATTTGATTAATTTTCGGCGTTTTTGTTGTCCAGAATTCGTGATTAATTTTGGGATAATTTATCTAAGTAATAAATAGACGTTCGGCCTTTTCTACATTCCAATTTCAGACACTCCATAGAAGGTTCTTGATGAAATCCTCATTTGAGTAAGATATTTGCATGCTACGACCTGGCTTAGTCGTCATTACAGCTACAAGTGGTCAATCCTGCGCTATACCTATGTAATTCTCTGAAAGCGATCGCCTACCGCGTACCTAATGCATCCACTACAGAGAGGAAAGCATAGCTCTACATGTGCCGAGCAATTCGGACGGTATAATTAAATCATTATTCTTCCTTTCTAATATCAACGATGTGCACAATTTTCATTCAGGATAGAATAGTAAAGGCAGTTGAAATTAAATAAAGAATGTAACGACGCATTCTTTGATGAAAAACAAAATGTTTTGAAAATAATAAAAGATTATGTTGTCTTTTGTTGAAATAAAAGATTAGTAAACACTAATAGGATTTGGCATTTATTAGCTATTAAATATTATATTTTGATTATTTTCGGTCGTGATTCTTTTTGACAGCAAATAAATCAAAAAGAGTAAGAATACTTTGTACACACGCACTTGCGCACACTACATACACACATATACACGCCCATATATACCCGCGCGTATATATATATACATATATACTTACAAATAAGTATATTTAACTTATATAGCAAAAATATATTTCTTTAATGTAGCCTTCCAAGCGTGATTGATCATTTATTTGAGGCTTTATAATATAAAAATAATTATTAATATGATCATTTTAAATATATAATATAATTATAAATAATTATTAATATGAGAAAATTATTAATATATTATTTTTCCACATTTTTACAATATAAGAATACTCATTCAACAAGCCGTAGTTCTACTGCTTATTTATAGTTCATGTTACATCATATGTATACATTATTATCTATAGGTTTTTAGTATTAAGTAGTCCAGTTGCGGAAGGAGCTATATTTATGTAAACATTTGCATACATTCTGCAACATTTTATTTTGCGTAAAATATAACTTTAATCAAATACTATATTTCTTAAACAAAATCAATTTTTTAAATGTCAATAGCAAGTCTGAGAAGTATATAACTATTGTATAATTTTACACACATAATTAGTTGTGCATATAATATTTTCAGTAACGCTATACATAGTCATCATGGATCTCAAGAGAAATCAATGTGCTGAGTATTCAAAGAGGTACGGTGAATTTCCTTCCGATAAAGTTTGCAAACTATAAACCTCAAACTATCAAGCTTGGCTAAAGAGGAGGACAAAGGACCGTTCCGACAAGCCGATTAACTGATTGCGCTCGGCATAGAAATCGGTCTTGTAACTAAGCATACGTATTCATATCCCATTATACATACATACATATATACTTTGTATAAATTACTCTAAATTTACTATGGTAGAGTAAGGTCAGAAATAGACATATAGTTTTTCATGTAGAGAATAATTGTGCTTAGCAAGCTACTGACTACTAATAAAAAAAGGAACTCATAATTTGAAGATATTTAAATATTTACTGCTTCTTATTACATTTAATGTTTTTTACACAATCATTAATTTAATTAATAATATTAACATACACTTGTTAGATATGTACTATAACGTTGCAACGCACTTTAAATTATTTGCTTTTTAAAGATAAGATCATTTTCAAGAATAAAGTATTCAATGAAGATCACTGGAGAGAGAAATAGAGAAAAATTAAAAATATAAAAGTCGGCTTTTATTTGTGGGCTGTGTTCCAAAATTCACTGTCAGCGTTGAAAATTTATATATATAGCTTATGTTACGTGCACTATAGACTTTCAGCATTGACAATAAATTTTAAAACAGCATATTAAGCATGGTGTGTGTAAAATTTGATATATCATATTCAAAAAATTAAAACAAGAAGATATTAAAGAGGCGTGTAAATTCTTAATGGTTATTATTTTGATAAATTTTAAATTTTAAAGAACTTTTTTTTTATATAAGTGAATTTATATTTTAAAAATAAAATAGAGCTTTCTATTTTATTTTTAAGAAATGTAATTTTATTTTTATAGAAATGGAGAATTTATATCATTATTTATCCAGTGATATCATTATTTATTTATAAAATAATATGTAAGAAAAGTGCAATGAATCTAAAAGAATTGAAAACGAATGAATAATATTAGACACATTTAAAATACTTATAATCAATAACTCAATGCTAAAAATTGTGACAAAAATGTTTAATAGATTATTGAGACATCAATTATTTTTTGTATTTTAATGAAAGTAACTATTATAATTAAAAATAGATTTATTTTCTGCAGATAAACTTGTTAATGTCTGTATATATAAAATAAAATTTTAGATTTCTAATATTACATTATAATATATGTATAATTTACATAAATAATTTGCTTTTGTGTAACAACAAAAACGTGATATACCCGATTTTCAAACGATAACACACATTCGTCTGTTTATTCATCAAATTGTAATAATTTGTTGAAGTATTAGAAATATTTTCATTGAGAAATTGTAGTCACATTACGAAAATTCATAATGAATTTTATTGTATTTCTAATTGCTCTCTCGATATAAAAAATAATACTGACGATGTTATTATTTATCTTCGTGATTATACTTGACACTTACATGATTTGAAACCTAGTGGAAACTCGCGTATGAATACGATGCAGTACATTTCCACTGACCACGAGTTAGCAGTTGGTTATACTACATTACCAGTGCATTCGTTCATCCTGCTAGTTGGTCGTCAACAGGCCACAATGTTTACTGGGTACTCTCCGATACACAGCTTTAATTGTCTCTCGGTCAATTAGAACTTCAGAGTAGTAACTATATTCATACGATAGAACATGCAGAACGTGTTTCAACTACATAAATTCCTGTCAATACAGCTATTAGATTGAGATAAATCTCTTCTTAGGAACATTCAATAACATCCCTTGAAAATAAACCAAATATTTCTATTGAATTACGATAAAAAAATTAATCTAAAAAAAAGCATACCTGCATGTATTATAGTAATACAAATAATGTTTACAAAGCTAGGAAACTTTATTCCGGTTTCATATGTATGAAAATAACAGTATTTATTTTAAAATTAATTTAATTTAGATAATATTTTATTTTAAAAACTAAATCTCTTTTTATAAAGAAAATAAATTTACAAATATTCTGTGAGATACATCTATATGGAAAAATGATACTGAGGCAACTACTTTTTAATCTTAGAATGCTGATGTACACAAATGTTTCTTTCAAAGATTGGCATTTATATAATTTAAAAAATTGGCTAGTCTACCTGGCAGATTTGAACACGTTAGGATATTCTTTCCCTTTGATGTAAAGGATAACGTTAATCAGTATATGTTTCAATAATAACGATCAAAAGTTTGAAATGGATACGTCCACGTATGTTGTATATTTTTTTAAACGTTCGACTGTAACATACTTTTTTTCTTTAAATTCAAAGTTTCTAATTTTCGGAACATTATTCAAGAAGTCTTTTATCTTAATTTTTTAAATAAATACAAATTTTTGAAAAATTTTTTCATAAGTCGATAATACAGATGGCTTTAGAATCCTTTTAAAATTATTTATTTCTTATCGAAAGATGCTATTTCATTCTCTATATTTCTTTGTTTCTTATATAAAAACCATCTCTTTGCCGATTACATTTGATGGATACTCTGTATAAAGAGAGTATGTAGCCCCACACACACACACACACATCTAACTTTTCTTACCATAATTGCGAGTCAGACACTGCAGTTGCGCAGAATGAATCCTTATGATATACATTAAATAATTATTTTTGTTTATTGGACGCGGACTTTTAATTTACTTGCAGAGTGAAACTTTGTCTTCTTATTTTTCATAGCCTTATCGACAGTTTAAAGCAACAGATTTAACACTTGCGATCACGACAAAAGTTTTTTACACCGAAAGGTCCAATTTAGCACTTCTCGTCATCATCTTCAATAACGAACTTTGCAGAGAGAGTCTGGAATTAGATGAATCGCAAACAAAGGAAGATCCTAGCATATTTGTTCGTGCATCGACGATTCGTCCTGGACATACACTATTCATACGTATGCATGTACATATACATACTCTCACATAAACGTGAAAATACACGGTACTCAGACGTTCTAGTGAGATATCAACGATTTTGTACACGTGTAGGTACATGCTGACGTGGTGTGATAAAACACGTTTAACAATGTCGACCAGTGTAATTTTCTCGTAGAGAGATTTCGCCTTCGTTCTCGAATTCTTGATTGAAAATTATTCATCAATGCAGTTCCAAAAAAGTTCCTTGCGTGAGTTTATGGTACGAATCCGAATAATATTTTACGTTCACACATCAGAAAACACTAGAAACATTAGGAAATATTATAATCATTTTGAAGATAGCATTATGTATTATTTTAGGGTAATTTAGATAAAGCGAGTGTTTCTCTCTCCCTCTCTTATTAATATTTCTGATGAGTTATTAAATGTAGAAGGAAGTGTGTGTGTATGTCTACACTTCAGTTAGAATCAGATGAATGTATTTAATTCAAATATACAAGTTGCACAAAGGATATGTAAACACAATTACTCTAATTAGAAGCAAAGCAAGTTTCCTAATCTGTACATGGCGGTCAATAATAATTATACAGTTTACGCTGTGAAAAGTTTTAGATCTATATATCTTGATATACTTTCGAAGATATTGGTTTATAATAAATCCAAATTCTATTTTGTCATGTTATAATATATGTTTTACTTAACGTTATTATTACCATGCGTGTATAGTCTCGTGTGCTATTTTCCAAAAATTGGTTCCTATAATTTGTTCTTTCATCAAACTGTAGCGATGCACGAAGGATTAAACTTAATCGTCGCATAAATCTTACTCCACTTGGACGGTAAGCCTACAGCGTGTAAATGCAACGCGACTTGCTCGACACACAAGAGTACGAGGTGAAGCTTCATGTAAATGCTTCGATAAACCACCCTCTGTGCGCGTCTATCCTCTCGCTTCCCTCGCTCTTTAGCCTGCTCTAGGCATCCAATGTAGCTTCCTGCACATACGCGTACATAGGTACAAGGACGAACAGGTGGGTATATGCACAGTGACCTGAGCAACGAGGCTGCCAGGTGCGGTGCGACGGTGTCCTATCATTTCCTCATTATCTACTCAAACATGGCGCCTCGCTCGTTTCCACTCCTCAATCGCATTGCTGATGTATCGGGCATACCGATCAACTAGTTAGCTCGTATTGCAAGCATTCTTTGCGAGCTTCGATCATTTGAGCGCGAATGCCTTTCATTTGAACGGATCTCTGCAATATTTAGCAAAAATGTTCTTATAAAATGAAGCAAATTTATATATCCTCCTTTAAAATTTACGCAATTAGATTATTATTTTACAAATTTATTGATATTCTATATGTGAAAGATATGGTTTAAGATTTGAAGTTTGAATTTTGTTTTCTTTTCACGCTAATAAAAGATGCGCATATGTTTGTTATATTTTTTTTAAAACGTGGTTGCTTTGCATTGTTAATATTTGTCTAAGATTTTGAAATTACAAGTGGTCTGTTTTCTGTGCCTGCACTAGACTGCTCTAGAATTCGCTTTCGATAAGTATCAAACATATATCTATCTCACTTTAAGTTTTAAAAGTGTACTAGTTTAGCCACAGAAAACATATCTAATATCGCATTTAATTGATTATTAAAGAAACAAAACAGCAGATGTTGAAAAAATAAAAGTATTCTATCAAAATTGCAGGTTTATCCTGATGTATATATTTAGAATTATTTCATATATCAATACTTTCTTATTATTAAATATGATTGAATTATATTATCAATCGATATCAATAATTGTCACGAGTTTCTAAGGTAAAATTTTAAATAGATTTTAGTAGCATAAAATAAGAAAATTTGTCAGAAATATATAAAGATGATATACATACATCTATTTTTTTTTTTAATTTATCTATCATATGTGTACTTATCTGCACTATTATTTTAATGTCATTCTGTTCAATAATTTCGCATTGCAGATATTAATATTTACTTTAATCATATAAATTGCATTGATATCGTGTGTTATAACGTCCACAATACGACAGCTATATATCTAATTAAACAGCTATATTCTAATATATTTAATTAAAGCATGGGGTATTAAAGCATGGTAATTCTACATTTGCAAAGCTACAAAGCTGTAAGAATAATGCAACTGCGCAGTAAAACGGTGGATTTTGACAGTAGAGAATTTCCGAGAAGGAATGAGAGATGTAGAAATGGAAACGTGCTGAAGAGGGGAAAAACAATGTACTTATTGTTATAGCTCTCACCATTTCTCTTGGCCGTTTGCCGAAGCAACAGCCTTAAGGTGAGAAAACTCTCAAACCCCCTGACCTACTTTCCTTTCTACTAAAATACCTTTCTAAAGAATTTGATGGTTTCCTTTTCGCTGCCTTATACGATTGCGTATTCCTTGAGATACATTATTTTAATTCTTTATGATCCAATAGAGTACAATTTCGTCGCGGAATAAAATATTTATTTCGGTCACAGTTTAATTGAGTATGATAAAAATAATTTAATTATATATTTTATTTTTAATTTATTCAAAACTTTTTAATTGAAGCAAATACAATTTCGCTATGCTAGATAGTTCAGCTCGGCTCAGAAAATTAATTTATCTTTTCAAATTTTTAAAAATATATAATTTATTAAAAATTAAATAGCGTACTAATAATTAAATAACGAGACTTCATCTTCTCAAAAGAAAAACCTTAATGCTAAATTATTCCCAGAGCAAATAGAATGTAAGCAGCTCTCAGTGCTCTGGAAATAACTTAGCACTAAGGTTTTTCTCTTGAAAAGCCTCGCTACTTAATTATAGATATTAGTTTCTAAAAAGGGCTCAATCAAAACATATCAAATATATAATTACAACGTACGATATTGAACGTCAAATTTCTTTGTGTATAATTTTAAAAAATATATATTTTGTATTACGCAATATAAGTTGTATAAGTGCGATTGGTTCACACATATCCTGTATTTCTATTATTAACTTAATAATTTTTATTATAGAGAGCCTTTTGGCAATTTGTTATTGTTATTATTTATTATTGATATTAAAAATTATATTATTTATTTCGATTGGACGTTTCGTATTCGTAAGTAAAAGTTTTCTTGCAATAGATGATGAAAAGATCAAGAATTTATATTCTGCTGTTTTATCACAATTAGGATACAACGCGATATCGGACAATTAACATTCCTTTGCTTTCCTCTCACCTTTTTATATCATTTAAATTGAATCAATGAGAGAACAGAAATAGTGTAGAAATTAGCAATGAAAATGCGAATTGTGTGCGAGTATTGATTGTTCGCGACGATCGCGAATTAAAAAGTCAGATTGTGGAGGAAAGAAATATTGAGAGATAAGAGACCGAATTTTGACGAATGTGAAATCCAACATTTGTACATAGTTGCATATGATTAACGTATTTACGTTATCAGAAATAAATATTCAAGATTGGGAAGTAATGCGTTATTTGTTATCGTTTTTATTACTTTTCTTTAGTAACGTTCGTTACTTTTTTCTATCTGAACCGGTAACGATAACGTCGTTACATATTTACAGCATTACAGCACTAATCTAAAATTTTAACTGAAAAAGTTAAAAGATGAAGAAGTTATGATTTTTTTATGTTACAGTTGACTTTTTTTACGTATATTTGTACGTCTTTAAAAATTTTTTTAACATATTGTTTATTTAGTTTATAACGTTATTATTAATAAAACACATTCTATAATGTTCAAAATATATTCCATAGTTTGTTTATTCGTATCAGATATAGTTTTAGAGTGACAGCATCAATTGATCAATTTGATCTGCAGTGTAACAATCATGAAACTTTAAAAAAAGTGACAAGGATTAAAAGTAATGTTTAATAAAAATTTTTAATAAAATCTACATTACAATTTAATTTCCTAAAGATAAATGTATATAAAAAAAGTAAAATATTAATGTAATGAGTTATATTGAGGATTAGATATAAATTTAATATGGAAAAAAGCTATGTAAAGACTAGCTTTGAATTTTAAGTTTTGATGTTGATTCACAATTAACATTGCTTATTAAATAATGTAATTTTTTAATCTAATATCTTATTTTAACATTACAAAAGAATAACAAAAAAAATAACTAATCGTTATTTTCTAAGTAATGATAACGATAACGCGTTACTTTTACGAAATAACATTCCTCTCAACCCTGAATAAATTTAATCTGTGCCGACAAGCGTACACGTTATTATTCGTGTCGTGCGCGTTATTTTCCGTTGCGTCTCATTCATTCCATTCGCTGAATTTATAGATAAACTCAAAATTCGGATCAATATTAGTCTATTTGAAAATCTCGATGGAAATAAAATTAGCCATTTGGATACTATTCGACGATTACGCGCATTGAACTTGTACTTAAATAGAAAAAACGGATAGTCATGCTTCTTATACAATAAAGCTAAAATAAGATTGGAGTAAAGTAAGTCGGGAATAGGAAAAAAAACCACTTTTCCAATATCTATTTATTTGATAAGAATCATCATCATTATCGCATCTCGATGCATTTATTTAAGGATTAACAAATGTCATTTCGAGCAAATGCAACAAGATCGTCGGTGGCTCCGGCAGTGAGGCCAGCTAACAAGTTCGTGGTGTTGAATCGATAGAGATGGGTGAGCCTGGGAATAGATAGGCAGGCAGGCAGGCAGGCAGGCAGGCAGGCAGGCAGGCAGACGAGGTCGCGGCGGTCCCTGCCTGCCACTCGTTGCCTGAACTCTTGTTCCACCTTTTATCCCTGCGTGCAACCACCGTTCACCATCAAAACTTCACTCTTACGCCTTCTTTCGCACCTTTTCTCTCTTCCTTCGCCTTTATCTATCTTTTTCCTTTTTCGATTCCGCCAGTTATTCGTCAAGCTTGAAATCGCGCTAGAATTGCGCGCGCGGTTAAAGTTTCTTTCTTCTCCTCCTCTCTTCCACTGAGCCTCGGGGAGTTGCCGGTAATTGAGTTCTTTTGCATCGGACTCGTCTTCGATGATGAAAATATGCTTCCACGCATATTAGATTCAAAGAGCAGTAGTGAATTTCTTATGTTATTATACATTGACCCTCAATTGCGACCTATCATATCGCTTCATATTGCTTTGATATCAACTGAAAAGATAATCACTCACTTTATAATTGTGTAATGTA
This sequence comes from Acromyrmex echinatior, assembly GCF_024713525.1. Lineage (NCBI taxonomy): Eukaryota > Metazoa > Arthropoda > Insecta > Hymenoptera > Formicidae > Acromyrmex > Acromyrmex echinatior. The sequence continues at coordinate 13,178,518 of NC_141853.1, read as the reverse complement.
TATATATTTTAAAAAGACGATCAGTTGTTAAGGATTGCAGATTGCAGATTTTCTAGCATTCAATTTTTTCAAGGCTATACATTGAAAAAATTACATATGTAAAATTATAATATTATAGTAAGTAATTTTGAGATCTATTAAAGATGTATATTTATATATATGTAAAGTAAAATTACAAATAAAATTACTTTTCTTTATAGTAATTAAACAATTTACAAAAGTAAATTTTCACATATATAATTGAAGTTAAATTTATAAAAATATTTAGGATAACTGTGGAGATAATATCAACAGGAGAAATATGCCACTCGTTTTATTCAACAAAGTTAACAATTAGTAGCGCTTATGTCAGTGCTATAGAATTGTTTACTATATACATTACAATATAAATACATATATATACATGTATATATATATTTATGTGTATATATGTATGTGTATGTGTATATGTACATTGTACATATGTGTGTGTGTGTGTGTGTGTGTGTGTGTGTGTGTGTGTGTGTATATATATATATGATTATATTTATGTTTATTGTGCATTGACTGTGCATTGTTTATCTCGTGCATTACATTAATTCTAATTTCAAATTTTAATTATATTTTGTGTTTTTATAGTAAATAAAATAATGCAATGTTGTAATTACCATTTCTTTGTATGTAACATATTATCCTGTGCTTAGTGGCATATTAACCATTTTTTAACACTTTCGTATTTTTTTTATTTTTAATATAGTAAAAAATAAAAATATTTGTTTGCGATTATATACAAGTAATACATAAAGGATGGAAGAAGAAGGTCAGTATGTAAAAGTACCTTAAACTGATAACAAATAATTATACAAAAATCTAATTTTCCTTCGGTGTGGCATATCCTCCCTGGTTATCCTATGTATTAATCGCTAACAAATTATATACCATTTTTCTTAAACTATATTATTAATATGTACATAAAAATACAAATATTGTATAATATATATAATGTATGTATTATTATTATGATATATTATAAAAATTTTTTATACAACGGAGATATGAATGCTTTTCCATGTCTTTTCACATTCCTTCTCATGTCTTCTCCATGTGCAACTTCGGATTAAGTATTTATATCCTCGTGCGTATATTTACATATAGAATATACTATTTGTAATTGTGTGTTTATTATAAAATATCCTATTTATAATTGTGTGCTTCCATCTAATATAATATAAAGATATATTTTACAGTTTTAGAGATAAAAGTATCTAATTTATGTAAAGATGTACAATTTTATATATTTCCACCATAAATTGTATAATTTTTAAGTACTGCGCAAATACGACTTAATCTTAATTCGTTACCATTTTGGATAGCTACAAGTACACCGCAAATGTTTGAGTTGGCTATTGCTAAAACGGCTTTCCTCTTGAAAGTCAATCCGAGTGGAGTTCGTAATGCTATGTCGGTGTTTGCGGTCAAGTCTCGATGCCAATTCCTTTCTAAACCACAAATCTGTTTCTCTTAGACCGAATAATTCTTCTTTCTAAATTTTTTGTATTCCATGTCAAAATTGATCGATAATTTTTCCATCGATAAGATTACTTTGTTAAATTGGTACACAAATAGATTGTCGCTTACACATCACTGACACAACTGTATCGAGCAATTAGCTATTGTTTCGCATTTTAATTAAAAATAACGATTATATGTATTTTATAATTGCAAGTAATAATTAAGCGTGTAATTATTAGATAAGATTTCCATAAGGCAATATATGAACAATATATTACGTTTATGTAAATGTAATATTCACTAATTGTTAGCACGTTTGCCTATGTGTAAGATTTTTCCACTAATTTAGCTAAGTTTCAATTTAATGTTATGATAAATTATTTAGCAGTCAAATTGTATTAAAGTTTCTTTAAAGTTTTTCGAATAATTAATTTCTTGATAATACTTTTGAGGTTTTCACGAATATTTTCTTTAGAAATCGTGTCAAACGGTTTGCTTATTATTATTGTCATGGTCCAGTGCTAATATCAATATTTCATGAACCTTACCATTTATTTCATCAGAAGGCTCGCACTGATACTGATCTGCTCCTCCGTATCAGTATGACTCTCGCTCTGATGAAGTGAACGGCAAGATTCACAAAACGTTGGTATAATTACTAATTAATCATGATGTAAGGTGAGCTATTCCCGATGCTAGTAGTGGGATGCGAACAGCCAATTATTGGAGGTCCATTTTATGAAAATCCAATATGACTGTGTTCATTATTTTGCTCTTTGATGGCAGCTTTCGAAGCGTACAGTTGCGAGTAAACGCGGTACAAAATTTATAAGATTGAGAGTTACGCATATACAGTGTATACAGCGTCCATAAAGACAAAGTTCTTTCAAATTTGAAAAAGACCGATTGTGACTATCGTGTAGGTAATAAATAAATATATGAAGATAATATAAATATTTGTTTAGAGGTAAAGCAATCTATGCAAAGATAAAGCAATAAAAAAGTGTATATTTTGTGACTTAATCGTTTCAAGCAGCATGCCGACCTGTTGCATTAAAAACTGCAGCAATCGCAGTTCTCATGCATTTGACGACAATGTAATGTTTTTATTAATAATTATCTGTGAACGTTTGAGTTCCGTGCATATAAAATAAACTCCCCATGATTGATTGACAAGTCATATCTTCATCTCTTGGCCACCATTATGCAATAACTCACCATGCGTCTTTTCACCATGATATTAATAATGGATCACAACACGATACATGGTAACTCGCAAACTCTTTAGCATTGATTTTGATTATCTTTTTGCACGATTATTGTTACCAAATAGAAATGAAATGTTAATTTTGTAATACATAAGAAGTATAGAAAATTATTCTTTTATTTATTTCTTCGTCTCTGCACCCTCTCTCCTCTCCTTTTCGCTCTTCTTTTCTTTTTTTAACCAATTCGAAATTGATATTTCCTTAATTTTTAAACAGAGCATCCAAAGTTACAAGCAAAAAAAAAACCACACGAATCTTTGACGGAGTCTTAAGTTTTTAGAAACACATTTTATCTTTATCGGACTGTTAATTTGAAAAAATTATAATTTGTAAATTAATTACAAAGACATTAAATTTAGTGGAGACAATCTACTCTGGTATAGTCTATCTCGACAATATAATTCACAATATAATATAATTCACAATATAAAATAAATTAATTCTAATTAAAAAATTAAAAAGTTAATGAAAAATTCATCATTTCGAGGAAACGTTCTGCAACAAAGATACGAAAGATTTTATGTATATCTTTTGTATCTTTATTGCAGAATGTTCCTTCGAGAGATGGTGAATTTTTTATTAATTTTTTAATCAAATTAAAATTCTATAGAATTGCAGTCTTTTATTTTAGTATATGTGCATCGCATCATCAAATAATTTATTGGCGTTAAATATATCATTTCGTAGAAATCACGGCAATGCAATGTTGAATTCGTTAGGATTCTCAATTTGTTAATTCGGTTCTACATCTTTTTCGCTCGAAGTGTCCATTAACCTGGAAACTGAAGGTCCGAAACAAAAACCATCTCGAGCGAGTCAACTCGGTTTCCAGCTTTGTTGTCAGATGCAATATTACTGCAGTAGTTTCCGGTAAACTAAATAGTATCTCTGTGAAACACTCACGCCGTGTTTCATGGGAAAAGAGAGAAAAAAAGAAAAAGGGCAGCATCGTCCGCGAGATCGTCGCTCGCAACACGCGTAGACTGCATTGGATGTAAAAAAGGATTCTCTGTCCTTCTCAACCGCTTCTCTAAGAAATAAATTTCACGCACGTCTTGCATACGTGTTTTACAGAGAAAATTACATAGTGATAATTTTTTTATTTTTTTATACAATAGTATTTATGAAAATAGTAATAATATCTGTTACATACATTTTTTTCAATATTCTTGCAATTATAATCGTCTGCAGCATTAATGATTGATTTGGATTAGCGAATAAGTTTGTTCGATTTTATTAGCTTAAAATTGTATGTACATATAATATTTTCGCTAAAAATGAACGAAATTTAAATTTAAAAAAAAGGGTTTTAAAGCTTAAAATCTCTGCTTTAAGAAAAAAAGAAAAAAAATTATTTTATATAATTTATGTGTTATATATAATATATTATAATTTTTTTATTGTATAACTAAATTTAATTAACTATAATATATCACAAATGACAAAAATAATTTTGTTATTTTATTATGTTTTTAATGTCTTTGTCTTATTTATAACATAATTCTATAAGAAGACTAAACAAATCTGATTCAAACATTTCATTACAATTACGTGTATTATAAATTAATTATCAGTATTACTATATTAATTAGATTAAGAGATTACGATATTTAGGGTTGTTAAAATAATTTGTATTTAAAAAATGAATTAAGATACACATAAACACACAGCGCATATATACTACATTTCAATTTACACAGACGCATATACATAACGCCAAAATATTTTTTGGGTGTTTTGAATCAATAATTTATTATAGAAATTAATTTTCTATTTATGTTTACATGATAGGTAATAGTAATTAATCTTGGTAACAGATTGTTATTTATATTTGAACTAGACTCCACAATATACCTTAATTCTTGGAGAATGTGTATAACATAAACGTTAGAACTAGGCGGCTTATTTATATCATACGTATGTTGTCATACGTATTGTCCAACAGGAAATACTTTATATTGGAAAACTACATTTTCTTTCCGAGGAGCACTCTCTTTGAAGTCTCCATATCGTACGTGATCTCAAAGACGGCATGCCTGAGGCAACACTCTCGCTCACCATAAAAGGGGGATGAAGTTTCCACGTTGTGCACGTGTAAGCAGCCGGAAATCCGGGGTTTCACGCCGTAGAACCAAGAATGCATGATAACGTCGCGTGGTCAACTTTTTTCATTAAATCGAGTTGAAGTATTTTGAAATTGGGTTTTCTGACACTTTTATCGGTAATGCTTCCAGTAGTTGCATCGTATGCACATGTATAAGTTGTAAAACTGGAACAATTGAATTGTCACAATTTTTTGTGTACAACTTAAATATAATTATAACGAAGTTATTTATGAAAGTGTTTCTTTCGATTTTAATGAATTTTATGTGTGTTGCAGAACAACTTAATCCCTTCAAATCTGATTTTATTAAAACTACGTTAAAAAATATTTTTAATTCAATTCAATGTGCACTTAAATAAAAAATGCATACTAAACAATTTTTTAATTTTTTTCAAAATTTTGACTTTTTCCTGTATATACATAATTATGTATATGTATTAGATCTCAGATAATGTCCATAAGATTTTAGCTGATAACGTTTTTAAATTTAATGTATGTTACAATATAATGTATGTATAAGGTTTGAAAGGGTTAAGTAAAAGATACATATGTTTATACAAGTACCTTTTCCGTACGTTTAAAAATTAATTTGCCAAAATTAGGAATTAATTAAATATTAATTAATTAAAAGTGGAAGAATTTCTTTCGATTCGAACTCATCACATTTGTTTTAGAGACTAACATCTAATAAAGTCTGTGAAAAAAAGTTTTTAACGAAAGATTTATGCTATCAGATCTAATTGTGAATTTAGATTTTTCGATATCAGTATATTGATCAGTACATTGTTAATTCTAGGAATTTCAGTATTTTTATTAAAAAAAAATTAACGAGTTTTCAAATTCTATTATACATATATGTATGACAACGTTTTATTACAATTTTACAATCATTTTTTGACAATCTTTAATTGCAAAATATGCCATAAACATTTTCAAATATTCGTATTTTGCTGTGTGAGCATGAAATTAGGAATATTTATCTTTATTATTACTCTATAGCATGTAATGTAATGCAGTGAACAAGTAGTTGTTAAATACACAAATAATAGACGTACGTAGCACGCCAAGTGCAAATAAAGCGCTAATGTATATGTGTACCATGTATGCTTTTTTAAAATATATCTTTTAAATATATTAGCGACCTCTCCTTACATAATATTGTACATACGATGAAACGAGTATTTGTGTCGTGCAGATTTATAAAAATAATTGAATTTAAGATGCTATGCATTTGTATGCTACTTATAAATTGTAACTTTTCTGCTATATTTTTATATTTTTTCCAATAGTTCTTTATAATATATAATAATAAGTGTTTCTTATCATTGCGTTTAGCATGCATATATTTCTGTTTCAGGAACATATTTTATTCTATACGATTTCATTGACTTCTTCGAGAAAGATCAAGCCAGTTTTTTGGAGCGAGATAAATTTCTCAACATCATCAATACTATCTTCAAGAATATGTCGCAAATCGAGCGTGAAGCCATCATTTTTCAAGTAAGCCTCATTATATTATTTTTGTGCATTACGCTACTATAAATTTTTATAAAGTTACGAATTTGAGATAATACAGGGTCCGGCAAAATGATCTCCCACATTTTAATCTTTAATAATTTAAAAATGTGGGAGATCATTTTGCCGGACTCTGTACAATAATGACAAGCAATTTTAAAATACCTAAGCATTATTTATATTATATTCATTCGTTCATCCTTCATTTAGAAAAATGGCATGTTAAATTAATACTCGTTTTTATAAAAATATTGTTACCTCTTTTTTCACGATGACGATTCTCTCGCTGCGCTCTGCGCTTCGTGGAGTACAGTTTTGTGTACAGAAAAGTTAAATGAAACAGTGTAATTAGAAAAAATAAACATGATTAAATCAAATTGGATTATTCACGTTCCGTAATAATTCACGCTTTTATTATATATTTGAAACTATTATAATTTTTAGAAAATATAATATTAATCTTTCTTTAGAATCTGATACTTTTTACTGATTATTTTTATCAAATGGTATAAATAAGTACGTGTAAATTATTACAATTTAGAGATTATCTGAATTAGAAGGAAGTTCTAATTTGCAAATTCTATTTTTGCCAATGTGAAAATGAATATGGATTATAACATTGTGTCTGGTTTCCATTTTAACGGATAACAATATGTGAGATGGGTAATTTGATTTATAGTTATTGGTGTGTTTTCCTCCTTTTCTTATTTTCCTTTGTAAGAAGAAAAGATGAAAGAGAGAGAGAGAGAGAGAGATTACAATTCTGGAGAAAAGAGTAGCACAACTAGTCTCTCGGATAAAATACGCCCTGTGAGGTATGCATTCTTCATGCTTCATTCTAATTTATTGACTAACGAGTTAGTCAATAAAAGGAATAAAATACAAAGTAAATGATAAGAGCGTTTCGTTAATAAGATTTATTTATACGAATGAAAAATAGGGTGTATTTTAAAGTGTTAAACGCTCTTCTAAAAAAGCATGATTTTCCATGAGATTGTAACAGAACGAATTATGTTCTTTATCATACAACATACAGAAATATACGTGTATGTTGACCAGCGAAACGCAGAAGTGCAGCAGCACATTGCGACCTATTTTTTGTAAACTAACCACTTAGCGAGATCTCGGCTAGATATTTATTGGCCTCGAGCGTTCTTCTTGTTAGCTAACTTCAACTTGTAATTGTCGCCAAGTTGTTTTAGGCTTTATTTTTACAGCATAAAGAAAAACAAGCAGACCATATGTCACATGTCAATTTAATTGCTCATGATTTGCCAGTGGATATTGAATAGAAAGAACTTTACCATTTATGCTTTTTCTTTTTTTCTTCATAACTAAATTTAAAAAAAATAAAATTATAATAAGTATAATTTCTAAGAAAGAGAATTTATATAATTTTATTTTTTATTATATTTAATGTATAATACATGTTACATATTATGTTCAAAGCAATAAATATTATACCTTCTAATATATTTTTTAGCGTTCGAAACTTTAAATATTTACATATTTGCGACAAATTATAGACTCGAAATATCGCAGTATTGCAATAATATTATACGCATGAATTTTCACGATTTACAGTAATGCGTTTATTTGTAAATAACGTGTGCTACGCATTGTAACTGATAAACGCAATATAATTTCAACTTTCAGTTGTAATTGTGACTTATTTGTGTATGCATGGATATCTTGCTGAAAATGTACGCCAGCTTCCGTTCGCTTGTCTAAAAAAGAACGGCTATGATTATATTATTAAACGTACATTTCTCACTGATGCATATCGCGCCAGATATACGAACGAGCGAAAAGTAAAAAACCGTTAATTGGAATGTCTACTCGCTATTTCTCTATTCCTTTTTCTACTGCTTTTTTCGTGCTCCTATCTTTTTTATGCGTTCGTTGATTTTCCCCAAACCACAGTACGTATAATTGTAGTTATAACGAATCGTTATTTCTTTCTAATCAGAAAAAATTCCGCCTATATCGGGGCCAATAAAGTTCAAATTTCTATTTGATTTGACTGATTGCCAGAATATTTATCGATCTGTTAGCTTTGAATGAACGGATTGCAATTAACTCTAAATATTATCTTATCCATCGTATAATCATATTATAAATGCAAATTATTTCAAATCGTATAAAGCTTTAGTTCATAGTAATTATATATTAATGAGATGATTCTATTATATTTTTTCTAGAAAATCAACATCTCTAGAAATATAATTGCCACAATGCTATAGTTCTGTCGAAAATATTTATCTTGCAAAATTCATCATAATACAATTATTTTACAATTTTTCTTGAGAAAATAAAATATTCAGTATAGAATATGTAGTTTCCAATATGTAGTTTCATCTCCATATTTTCCAAAATATATCATATGTGTTATAACTGTGCATTTTATCAACAAATACACAATTGTTATTTGTTATGGATTAATGTGTAATTGAAATCGCTTCGAAAGAACTTTAAATTCAAATTTTTTGGCAATAATCCGAGACAAAGTATTCGATGAGCTTCATATCAACTACAAATATCCGGATCTACAATCTGGCGAACATTACGTAGTGATGGTAGATATTCATATCATTACATACTCATACTTTTGCCGACAAATTATGAGAAAAGGATACGTTTTTGTTAATAATATGTACGTGCAACCCTGGACAATAACTTTCAATCAAACTTTTATGACGGATGAAGCAACCATTTACGAGAACCGATGTTTTAAATATACATAATAATGGAGATATGAAAATATAAAAATGAAAATATATAAAAAAATCCACATATAATGTTCGAGAGAGAAGGTTTCAATAGCAATTCAAGTGTATGTGCGGGAATATGTAACAAATCGAACAATATCAGATATTCGTATCTTACTTTTTAGTTGACAAATTAAGTCTTTTTTGGATTTCCTACAAAATGAATTGCAGTCAGAATTGATAGAACATTCCATTATTAATTCAAATACATATATGTGTACATACACACACACACACATATATATATATATATATATACAAAATATCTATTTTAAAAAAAGAATGAGATAGTTATGCTATCACGCAAAATTTTATAAAGATCTTATAAAGGGAATGCTTTCCAACGAATATGACACTTGTATAGATTTTCTAGTGCGTAACGGACCAGCTATAGTTATGAGGAAAATCGATATCGTTATGTATTGAGGGAATATTACTCTTCAAAGAGCTTCATTCTGCTAGCTGACCGCTAATTACTTTCCGATCAGCAGAACGGCACGTCAAAGTTGCTTTGTCAAGGGCTGCTTCATGGCTGCGTGAAACCTCGAGTTCCATGTACATTTCATTAAGTATCCGGGAACAAGGCAGTGCGAGGATACCTTTCGTTTACGATGATATATATACGAGTACAGTGCGCGTAAAGGTCGCCGGGAACTCATGTCTTTGATAAATTCATGCCGCTTGCTGATCCCGCCCACGCGCGAGTGATCGAACGAAATGAATTCGTAAAGCCGCGCACTTTACTGCCGTTTCGATTGGAAGAAATTGACGATACAAAGTGTTTCGATGTAACCACCACTCGATGCCCTAGTAATCTCTTTTAACCTGCGGGCTATAAGCGTAACATCTAGATGAAAAATTATTTACAAAAAATTTGACAAATGTTTGCATCACAAAGAAAGAACTATATTGTATAATATTTTGTACACTATTTTGAGTAAAGGATTAACTTTTAACTAATAATAAAATATTCTGAAAACACATTCTTCATTGACAGTGAACTAAAAAGTCTGGAAATTAAAAATATAACAACAACTGATAAAATATTAACTTACCTATAGTTATTAAATATAATCAAACAATGAATTTTCTATAAGTTAACTGATAGAGTTTTCATAACATAGTAATAATCAACTGAATCGTTATTGTTTATTTCGAGATATTAACCATGCATATTTTTAGACAATGCGTATTCTTAATCCTCCTTACCTTATGTTGTAATTATTAAAAGTACATTCTTGAACATTAATTAAAAATGTTTAATAGAAATTTGTACAAATTTTTGTTTCAGTATACCGATTGGGATCGGGTGAACGATGGTTATCAGAATCAGAGGGCGATAGCAGACATCGTGGGCGATTATTTCTTTATCTGCCCATCCACACATTTTGCGCAATTATTCGCAGATCGCGGCATGAAGGTCTACTATTACTTTTTCACGCAGGTAAGTGTCTATCATTCGATTATAGGATAGATATTAGTCAATAAGAATGTTTTAAGAGATAATGATCAGTTGACAAACCGTTATTACGTTATGCATTTTGATAATTTCGTGGAGTAGATTTCTATAATGTAGAGCGGGACTAGTTGTGTCATTTTTTCTTTAGATTGTTATAAATTTTCAATTATGATAGATTAATAGTAAATATTTTAAAATGTTGCATGTCCATCTGAGAGATTGAATAATTAAGTACTTATAAATTCTTAATATACCTTGTAAATAAGAAAAAAGTTTTATTTTTTACACACAAGAATACAAAGTGGCTCAATATATTCCACTTATGGAGCATGTTGAGTAATTCCGAAGTATAAGTTAAGCCATGACGGTAATTGTGTAATAAGAGGTTATATATTATTAATAACATAAAAGGATTATGTGTATGTATATTAATCAAATTTTTATTAGTTTCTATCTTAAATATAATAATTTGTAATACTCTCTTTTTAAATGTTTTAATTAACAAAATTTTAAAAATTAAAAGCTTTATCTACTCTTCATAATAATAAAATTGTACATAAAATATACAGATTTCATTTAAGTAACTGAGTTATAAGATTATTGTTGTGGAATACTTGGCTCAACAAGCCCCACATCGATGTTGACTGAAATATTTTTTTATAACTAAAAAATATTTCAGTAAACAAAATAACAACTTGAACCATTAAAGATAAAAAATATACTAATAACTTAATAATACTAATTACTCGGCACAGCGATTATTGTACTGAACTTTTACCGCTATTCTCCCAAAGTAAACCAAAAGAACAGAGTTTACAAAACTGGGAAATTACCGCAAAAGAGTATTATGTAAATTAAATTCTGGGTCGCTTTTATATATAATATAATAAAAAAGTTTATGTGATAGAAATATACCTAAGGGGGTAAAACAGAAAGATAAAAAAACAGAAGAATCTACTAGGCAGGACTAAAATATAACGTGAAGTAAGTGGAAAACAATTGTTTTAATGTAAACGACGAATGTGTTATTAATGCGTTTCCTAGTCCCATGGAATTCATTCGTAACATTAATCAATCATTGATGTGCTACCATTGCTATGATCAAGTGTGAGTAATATTTGGATAGCGAGTAATAACTAAATATAAACATATATTCACATTATCAATCACGCACAAATCACGTCCACGTGATTTATTTTATCATTTTGTCAATTTGCGAGGTGTTATCACACCGGAAGATAATGCATCCTCCATTACATCATCGGGGTGTAATGTTTAAATTCAGAATGCAGCAAATTATGCACGTTCATGACGTACGCTGTACAATTACTGTTTCGTCTCCTCGTGACCACCGAAATTATTTGAAATGTAAACTCACGTGGGAGAAGTTTGTGTACACTACGTATGCGGACGTTCTACTGTGTTGTAATATGTCGCGTTTACCGTCATTCCTGCTGTCATGTTCAGCTTTTCGTTGTGTTTATTCTGATTATGAAATATCTTTCATCGACATCTTATTGAACTATAAACAAAATTGTATAATATGCTTTAAAAATCATGTTACAATAATAAGGAATTATTTGAGACAATTTTTCGAAATAAAATTAATAAAAGTTTAATTGAATTTAATCTTTTTTTATTATAAATGCTATTTTAATAGAATTTACTATTTAAAAAATAATATGAAAAATAGATATATAATTTGAATGTTGCCTTAAAATAGATTTTTCCAAAATAAACAAATATTTCTAGAAAAGATTTTAATCTCAAAACATATTTACTATTAAAAATATTTTTAAAGGTTTGTTAAATATTTTGCTAATAAACTTTTTGCAAAAAATTTATAAATACATTTTACTTGAATAAAAGTATATTATTTATTCATTTTTGTAAAATTTAATTAGGTAAATTTCTTTCATTTTCTGTACCCTATATGAATATCTGATCTGTATTAATTTTACTATTATTGTGCCATATGTTTCTCTCTCTGAAAAAATTTTTTTCTTTTTTATAATATATAAGATTTTGCTAATGGAGAGATATTAACATAGTGACATATAACAATGACAATTCCTTTAAGTCAATTAAATTGACGTATAATTCAGTATAAATGGTATTTCTTTTGGAAAATAGATTCAAAATTTTATTCTTTAAATAAGCGTGACTTTACTCACATGCGTATAATAGAATTTTTATGTTAGTATAATAAGTTTAATAATTACAAAGATCGAGCGTTATAAAGATATTTTCAAATCGTAAAGAGTAATCAAAAAAGATGAATTCGATTATCAGAGCAATTTAGTTCTTGTCGAATAATCTCTTTGCTGTCTACACTCCTCCCCCTCCCCCTCTCTCGCTCTCACTTTTTCTGTTTTTCTCTTTCTTTCTCTGTGTAAAATAAAATTAATTACACTAATAAAAAAAATTAATGGATGAAAATGGACAAAAATGTAAAAATGTAATATAATTTTCCTTATAAACCTAATAAAGAAAAATAGTTTTAATATTAATTATCGAATAAAGCGTTCGACCGAACAAAGATACATGATAATAGATAAATATTCTGTCAGTCTATATCATTTTTGAAAATTGAACGTTCCTTACTTTCGTATTTTAGTAAATAAAGCACGATTCAATTTGATGATAATACGATCTCGAAGTATCGCTCTCTCGTGTGTTCACCGGGTATTTTCTACTCTTTTGGGCATCCTTGATGACTGCATCGATAGTCGTTGCGTAAAAAAAGCAAAAAAATCGTGCAAAGTATTTAAAAGAAAATAAACAAACAATTGAAATTTTATATAGATATCTGTAATATCATTTCTATTTTAAGAGATTTTTTCCTTGGGATCAACGAATTTTGCATATTGATGAATAACGCGAAAACATGAACGTTACACCGAACAGATTGTATTACTGAACAAATGAGAAAAATATTTTAAAAGTAGAGATATTTCAAGAAAATATTGCAATTACATGTGATTATAGATTACAAAAACAGAATTTCGAAATATTGAGAAAATATTTTCAATAGTATGATATTCAATAGTATGATAGTACATATATCTTATACTGTAACATTATTTTATTAACGTTATTTTTATGTAACTTTTATTCATTCAGAGAGGAGATTTTCTATGTGAAACTTTGTAAATTTTAAATATGAAAAAAATTTGTAGAAATTTAAAATAATAATATAGAAAAAAGAAAAATTATAAATAAAAATATTTACGCACTATTCATTTCAGAATTATCTTAGCATATGTATCTAATAATAAAATAATCGTAAAAATGATGTGATCAAACATTTCGTAATTGATCATTTGTTCGAATTCATTCAAATAATTTAGTAAAAAAATGTTATTATAAATTATGGTTTTTACATATTTTTCCATTTGTTTACATCTACGATCGTCAACTTGTTTCCATGAAATGAAAAATAGTATTTTTATCTAATCCATGTCATTGATCTCTCTTTTCCTATATTTGATGTTGCCCTTCTTTTTTTCTTTCCCCTTGCCTCTGAACTATTCTATTTCTCATTTCCATGCGTTTCCTATTGTTCACTATGCATTTTCTCGTTTTCACTTCTCGTACGACATTTTTTCGCATCGTCTCATTCATCTCCCTTCCTTTTCCTCTTTTATTCATTCCTTTTCCTCTCTCTCTCTCTCTCTCTTTCTTTCTCTCTCTCTCTTTCTTTCTCTCTCTCTCTCTCTCTCTCTCTCTCTCTCTCACATTCACTCACACATTTGCTCGCTCTTTCTTTTTCTCTTAGAGCATTCTTTTCGCAACCTTTCGCGTTGCACTTTTTACTTTATCCTTCTTTTTTTCTCTTTTTCGTCCCCTTACTTGGCGTTATCCTCTATCTTCATTGCAGCCTCTGAGCCATGAAACGCACGTAAGCAAAATGCCGCGGTATGAAGGCTCGAGCAATTAGTGAAGAAGGTAATTTATCAGCTAGTAACGCTCGGTTCTTCGAAGCGCCGTTGAAAGTAAAGAGGATGTCATTACTCATGCGTCCCAGTCGTAATCTTAATAACGGCTTTACCCACTGGTTAAACGAAGACTCGCGCGAAAATGCTTCTCTTTTTTTTATTATTGTCGTTCGCCTACGTGGCCTGTTTCCGCCCTTGCAATTTCAAGTCGCAAAATTACAGAATTAGATACACTCATACTGAAATTGATGTTCAATCATATATCTTGATATGCGATTTTATAACACTTGATTCAAATTTGATTCTTTTCACAATATAAATACAATATATACTGCTGCTATCTATAAACTTTTTGTGAACACTTGAATATTTTAATTAAATAATAATAATTAGATCATTTATTTGAATAATACAAATAAACATAAAATTGCTAAATTACCTATCGAGAATGACTTTTGGTGTTTAATAATATTTCTATGTAAATTTTAAATACATTTTCCAGTTTCTATAAACCGTGCGCCGATTATTGTCGAACTTGAAACGTAATAAATTAAAACTGGAATAATGACAAATTAAAATGGTCGTTAATTTAATAATAATACCAAAATGAGATCCTAAAAATACTGTAAAGAATTTATTGCCAAAAATACTATATCTTAATCAAAGATAACTTAACTTCTGATTATATTGATGATTTTATACTTATTTTATATTATTTACTTAAGTAGTCTATTATTGTTTATAAGTACATTTTTCTTTTATATATATATATATATATATATATATATATATAGAGTATTCAGTAAAGATTGCAACGCTTAAGAGTAGATTCCTGAAATCATTTTGAGGCGAAAATTCTAATATTATTATAAAATGTTGATATTTTAATAATTTTTGAATTATAAGTATATACTTAAAATTATCAAATACTTATATATCAAATACTACTTAAAATTCGCGCGTTCAGATGTGATACAACGGAAAATCCAACTGCACTTAAGCGCGTGAACTTTAAATGAATACATAATTAAATAAATACATAAATCTAAAAATAACCTTATTGATTCACCAAAATAATTATGTAGGAAATTCAAATATGATGAGTAATGTTGAAAAATATTTTGTCATTTTAGTAAACAATTTGAGCATCTTACATAATTATTTTGATAGTTCAACAAAATTATTGTCAAACTTATATATCTAGAAATTTTATATTATTTTAGAAAAATCATTCTTTCTCTCTTTGCGTAAAATAGTTATATCAATAGTTTGATATATGTATGTTTACTCAATATTAAATATGTATGTTATCTCAATATTAAATAGGAAAACTGTGATAAATGTATATCATCTTGAATACATATAATACGTATAATAATGTTAAATCGAGGAAATAATAATAAAACGTATGTTGTGTTGCAGAGGACAAGTACGAATGTATGGGGCAAATGGATGGGTGTGATGCATGGTGACGAAGTGGAATATGTCTTTGGGCATCCCTTAAATAAATCATTGGAATATACCGACAATGAACGAGATCTTTCTTTGAGAATGATTCACTACTTCTCGCGATTTGCATATACGGGGTAGGTATTACAAGTATTAGGTATTATGAATCATGCAATGCCAAAGATTTATTATCTCTGATCTAGTAAATAATAATATAGTATTAGATACAATAAATAAAAAAAATTATGTTAATAAGAAATTATCATATATTAAAAATTTACTATATTTATAATAATAATAATATTATTATAATATTGCTAGTTACATAATATATGTGTATAGTGGATAGAAAAAGGTTGCAACACTTTTTTTTAATAGGTTTTGGAATTTAGCTTTGCTCGTAGAGCGGTTTTGAACACAACTGATTAGATCCACAAGTAAGAAGAATCAATCGCTTTTATGAACAGACTGCATTCCAAAATCCATCAAAAAAAAGTATTGCAACCTTTCTGTGATCCACTGTATATGTACAGTAGCAATAATAGTAATAATATTCCCAACAAAATCACGAATATTATAAAAATATATAGGAAGAATGTTAGGATTAATTTTGTCAAGGATAATAATTATGTCGTTTCATGATGACTAATTTACAAGCATTAAGGCCGCAAATTAAATATAAAAATAACTTAACAATATTCGTTAGAAATTTCAATTCGATTTGGTATAAATTATTGCCGATTTTGATTATTGCATTTTTTAATACATTACATTGTATATAAAAATTCTAATCTTTAAATAAAAATATAATTCAATTTTCTTTTCAATAATATTCCGTTAGAATCCGATAAAATTTTTGTATAATTTGTCGAAAGAGAGAAAATAAAAATAAAATTAACTCAGTTTTTATTTGGATGGCCAATTTCTTGAAATAAAAAAAAAATAGAAAAAAATTTTTTTACTGCGAATCTTAGAAAATTTAATAAAATTGTTCTTTCAATGTATTTTCTTATAGATTAAACTTTTATATATGTTTGATTAAAGAGCAGTGGGAAATTATTTCTATGTTATTACTACGGGGTAAACTCGGGTATTATAACCATTTCCGTAAAAATTACAACCTATGGTTATCTTTTCCGTGTGGCTATCTTATCCGAGTTCACTCTACAATATCACACCTACATATAAGCATTAATATTTAAGATTAATTTTGTATTTATAATTTTATAAATTATTAATATATACCTTACATCATCATATAAATAAATTATTTCTCTTCACTCATTTGTATTGTAAATTTTACTTATATACAAATATTTAATTAGTTTATTATATACATGTTAAATACATAATCAAGATAACAAAATACTTAATAAAAATTGTTCATGCTAATATATCTAATGTAACATGAAATTATAAATGTAAGTGATACAGCATGGATGCCAACGTATAGAGGAGAATTCGATGTATGAAAGTTAATTTAAATTCAAATTATAACTACGAGTAAGGAGTAAGTTCATCAGAAATTCGTTGCATATCCAAACTTAAATTTCCATTTGTCAACACGAAAATGTTAGTATTACGTACTGAGCACAAAAATAATTTTTTCATAAATATAATCTTAAACATTTTTATTTATAATCTTAAAAATTTTTATTCATTGAATTATGACAAATATATACAGGGATCGATTTTTAAAATTTTTTAACGATATTTTTTAATAATTAATAATAATTAATATTTTTTAATAATTTATAATCTGTCAAAACAGCTTAACTATTACAGGTTTTCTATTAGGTGTTGGAATTAATTCGTAGCGTTTTACAAGTGATGGGAAGTACTTTCATTAATGTATTTTTTAATGCTCATGTGAAATAAATAACATTCTTTCATTAAAAACGCTACGAATTAATTCCAACACCTAATATAATAAGCCATTATCCAAGCTTTAAATCTTAAAGTAAAAAATAGACCAATTATAGTCGATTAATTATTCTTCTCACATTGACTATAATTGATGATCAGTTTTTCACAGCTCAAAACTTAAAATTTAGATAATAGCTTATGGTAGAAAGCCCATATTATATTTTAGGCACAAACATTATGTCCTACATTCTAGCATTGTCCTATTTGATATATATTTTGATCAAATAATAGGAAAAAATATTCAAATTTATTAAAAATGCTTTTTTGTTGATTAAAGAGATCATAAAATCAAACATTATAATCACATTCTCTGATTCTACTTATGCATAAAATTAAATGTAAAGTAGAATTAATGTATCTTTAATTTTATATAGCTTTACATTCGTGATAAGATTATTTAAATTTTTATATAAAATGTCTCTTCATTTATAGATATATCAAGTTATAGCAAAAAAGAGAATTTTCTCTGCTTTTGCAAGATAAATTCGATGATAATAAAGTTTAAAGTTATTACGACATATCGCTATGAGTATAGGATTTGTTTTTTGCTTTGTTGTTTACGATCAACATATTGCCTTCCCATGCAATATTCGAAATCTACTTTTTTTACTACAACATAGAGCATGAAAAATTAGTACTGAATGAATAGCATGAAAACATGCCAATTTAATTTTTAAAATTTCAAATTTAAAAAATCTATATACATGGAAAATTACAAAGATTGTACATTTTCTCGCAATTTTTAAAAGATTCAATTATTAGATTGCTATATGCTTGTCTTGAAACATTCGCTTAATTGACTAGTAGACGGAGTCATTTTTACTTTTTAATAGGTGTGTACTGAATATTCGGAAAATATCCGATATCTGACCGCATATATATATATATATATATATATATATATATATATATATATATATATATATAGTATCCGACTGAAATTTTATAGTGAAAGTTTGCAAGTTTCGGATATCCGTATTCAATAATCGGTAATTTTACAATCCGGTATATCCCTACTTTTTAATATATTTTTCAGGATGCCAACAGTAACCGAAACAGAGTGGCCATCTTATACCAGAAATCATCCAAAGTATTTTATTTGGAATGCAGAAAAGAAGAATGCTTTTGGCAGAGGTCCTCGCACAACAGCCTGTGCATTTTGGAACGAATTTCTGCCGCGCCTAAAAGGTGTTCCTGGTACGTACAAAATTTTCTCATATGAAAATAAAGGATCCTTTTATCCCCGCTGTGTAAATTATGCAGCCACCACGACAAGATATTATTAAAGACTAATCTTCTTACGAGAATTCGCGTCCTTGTTCAAGCTGTTCATTAAAATTTAAAATTTATGTGATTAAGAGTAAGGGATTGATAATATAGTATTAATTTTATGATTTATTAGTTTCATAGACGTATGTATTATAAAAAATTTTGAATTTAATGATTTATTATTTAGTATTAGCTAAATATTTATGTTAATAATTGCATATTTTATATTTATATCAATTGTCGACAATGTCAATATTTTTCAATTATTTCCGAGCCCTTTTTTTGTGAGGACAAAAATTTGCCTAGGGTTGACGATCTTTAATAGTATCTCGTTAGCAGTATAGCATTGACTAAAGGCCGATTGTTCCACTTTTTGGTAAATTTTACCTGTGAAGTAAATCTGATAATCCACGCATGTGATTGGATAATCTTGCTACTTACCCAACAGATAAAATTTATTAAAAGGTGGAACAATCGGCCCTAAAAGTTCGACTCGTTGTATGTGAAATTGTATTTACAATTAGCTAAGAACATGAGAGAGCGAAAGAGAGAGAGAGAGAGAGAGAGAAGTGTTCACTCTTTATCGCAGACTTCTATGAGTACGTAACATTTCCGTTCTACAATCACTCATTGAGCGCTCAGTAAGCGGTGATTGCATCCTGTTATAACACTAGACCGCTAACTCTCTTTAACTGTTGCCAAAACGTATATAATACATGCACAATACATACAGAATAAATACGTTTGCACACTGCTTTCTATATACTTTTAAATCAATCACAGAATCGCTATCATCTGTTGTATCGCATCTCCTGTCTGTATGTAATGGTTTTATTCTGCGCATACACACATTGCGCGCAGGCAACTTTTACATAGGAAAAGTGGGGAGTTAGCAGCCTAGTATAATAATATAATAGAAAAAGTCTGTGTTCTTTACTTACAATTTTGAGTTCTTTGCAGATCCCACACCCGAGGCATGTAAAAGTGCAATGGCGTCGAGCGTTTCTGCCGGTGTCAGCCAACTGCATAGTTCGTCAACAATTGCGTCCATCATCTTACTTCCGGTGCTGGTAGTATATAGATTTATATAAGCGATTCACCTCCATGTCGATAAATCCTTTTCATAGCTGGCAGGTACCTGACTGGGCAGAGAAGTTCCATCGGCGTTACCGTCCGACAAACAGGTCGTATAATGAGCGTTGTTTACGCTTCAAGGTCGTATTAGCGGTCGTCAACCATTCGTAGATCGATAGGTCGCCGTAAGACGTATGCTATTGTTGTATAGCAACAGTCCGTCTTTAATTGTGTCATTATGGCACCGGCACTAGTAACACAGCGCGACGTTTGCGAATGATAATCAGAATGCTCCGCATCTTGGCGTGATGCATTCGCTGTTTCGAGATAGCCGTAGACTTAGGTATATGTCGCGATCTGCGATTGAAGAAGACAAAAGATACTCGACAAAAGACCGAGATGGAACCCTGCGATTGGCTCTAACAAGAGTTGATCTAATTTTGACGATTCGTAGTTGGGCATCCATCTTCGTACTTGATCGATCCGGTTCTGGCTTAGGCTCCAATTCTTTTCTTGTTTTCTGTTATCTCCTGGAATGTGCTCTCGTTGACTCTTTTGATTCGATCGATCCTATTTCTACTGATCTGATTGATAATTTGACATATGCCTTGCGAGATATTGCTACTGGCAAATCTGCGTGAATTTATTTTGCAACCTTACAAACGTTTCTAAAATAATCACTGCTTTATAAGTGTAATAGTTTAAATTAATTGAGTGCTTAGTAATAGTCTAAATTAAGCGATTGCTTAGGAGTCGTTATTTGAATAATTGTGAAAATGGCAATTGCAAGAGTTGTGAAAAAATTTGATGTAATTGAATAAAGGAACGGTACAGATTTCATACGGATACGAAAATAGCTATTACACAACGATAACGAGTTAAATAAATTATTTGTTATTCGTTGTTTGACAAATGAGAAAGATAAATGGCGATCTATCTCGATCTCGTATAAGATATACAACATTCGATGAATTATACAATTGACGATTTAGCGTGATATAATTTTGGGATTTGCCAAGTCCTTACGGATCAGGTTAAACATAGAGATTCAACTTTGATTCAATGCGGACGGCAATAAATTCAGTAATATATTTTAACGGGTGCACGAGATAAGCTGTAACAGCGGTGCGATCAATCTCTTCGTTATTAATTATAAGAAGCCAGCTGCAACCGGTGCAACATCTTGTAATGTATTTGATCTCTTACAATTAGTTTGCAATGTAGTCGATTGTCTAGCACGCGATCAAGTTTTATATGCAATATCAATTTCAGAGCAGGAAGCAAAAGATGAAAGAGAGAATGAGGATAGTAAATAACGAACACGACAGTAAATAAAGAATATTGAAGAAAATTAATTGATATGAAAGGGCGTGGTTGTTAACTCTGAATTTAATAAGCTGGAAAGAGCATGATTAATAACATATCGCGATTTTTACTACTAGCGTTAAAATTGCGAAACTTTCTTTAAAAAATTTTGAGTGCGGCGCGCGCGCGCGCGCACACACACACACACACACACACACACACACATATTCCGCTTATGATAAAAAAGCGTTAAATTAAATTCAAGCAACTAGAGCAAAATTAAATGCATATCCTAAATTAGAACAAATGTTTTGCAATCAGCTGATCATATCAGTTGTATCTATATCTGACAATACATTCATGATAAAATGCAATTCTGTAACAACGGAAGAGATTTGGCGAATAATTGAATAGTAAATGTACGTTTTTTAGTAAATGTACGAGTTTGAATCTTGAGAGCATCACTTATTACCGATTGTATATTACAGTTGAATATTTACAATGTATAAATGATTTCTTTACAAAAGGACAAAAATGGAATTTTTTGGAAAATTTAGAAATAATCGATTATATAGCCGATTATGTCACAAAAAAAGCTCATCAACTTCATTATAACTGCATTATTACCGATATCATAATTCAAACATTTGTTTTTAACAATTATCTTAAGAAGAACAACAGTATTATCTCAGTAAATTAACAATATACTTCTTCAGTAAATTAACAATAAAAATATTAAACATTTTTTGTAATTATCATATAAATTATCAGCACTAAAAATTGCTTCTTTGCATATATTAAAATATTTATTTTAAACTTAATAAAATGAAGAGAAAAAGATTGATAAAATCAAGTCAATTGATAAATTCTATATGAAAAGTTATATTTTCATTTGATTGTTTAACGACTTTGTAAAAAAATTTATTTTGTTTTTTACAAACCATTATACAATGAGTTACTATAAAGATAAAAACCAATAAAGATATTTAACAGATTTTTATATAACTACAAGAAAATGAGATTGATATATCTTAAAAAAACGGCCAAAATCTATACAATAAAACATACATTTAACAATGAAGTAATTATTATAAAATTTTTAATTCTCAAATAATAATTAAAATAACGCAGGCCATCATTATAATAATATACGTCTTACATATTTATATATAAAAGTTGAAATAATCACCTGACTGTTTGACATTTTGTATGTATGGATTCTCATCTTTCATTCTTCATAATTCGTGAATCGCACAATGCATCGCCATAAATATATATGTTGTCTCCAACAATAATATTATATATTCTAAAATTAACACTGCGAAAGGTAAAGGCAAAACTGATATTTATGGTAGTCTTTCAGTTTTTCAATTAGAACAATCTAAACTCTATTCGCTATCTATAATATTAATTTAATCGATCTACTCGCACAAATTAACGGAAATATTACTCACTCATTTGAAACATATCATAGTCAGCGTGGGAAAAAATATAAATAATAAAGAATATCTGTAACGCCATCAGAATCATTATATCTGATCGTTCGTTTTCTTGGAGTCGATCGTTTTGACCTTTCCGTGCTGTCTCAGCAAAGCGCTTCTCACCGAAGTTTTCTCGATATCCAGGATTCTACGTGCAAAGATGAAATAAACTATATCGTGTTCCGCGAAGCTTAAAAGTATCTTTAAAAAAAAAAAAAGCAGACGAGATCTGTGTGCACTTTGCTTAGTTTTCGATTAAAAAATAAAAAAAAAAACTAAATGTGTATTTCTGTAAATCTTAATTATTGTATCGCAGAAGAAATATGCTACTTGTAATGTAGAATTGGATAAATTTGATCATTGCATCAAGAAGGTTTAAAAACTCTTTGTAATAGATATTGTAGAAACGAAACTTGCTACCAAATTATAAGCTTCTTCAATTTCCTTGGTTTCATGTGGACTTTGGAGTTAATTTTACGCATTTGTTCAAGAAAAATTTAAAATGTGTCATTGGTAATGGTTCGATCCATTATGCTAATAAATTGCGTTATAATGTAATAAATTATCAAAGTTGTCGAAAGGAGGCAGTGTAGAAATCCAGAATCAATCGCGTGGTTTATTCGTTTTATTGCAGGTAACGCTTTGAACTATATGGATAAATTATTATGGAGGTAAGTGGTTCCTGATGCAAATGCGCTATGGTTTAAAGATTACGAGCGTAAAGGCGTAAGACTCCCGTTTGTATCTCGCGTATGCGCATTTTACTGAGATGTAATTGCTCTTGTATAACCTGGCCTCTCAGTTAGTAGCGATGAGAATCTAAAAACACATTGCGTATTTCGGTGGAATAGTACAAATGTCATAGTTATAATGTCTAAACGAGTTGTTATTTTTTTTATCGTTTTTTAATATTACAAGGAAACACGTAATTTTAATTTAAATGTAAAAATTATCTTATTACTTATATACTTACGTGACACGGTAACGCTATGCACATTATACTAAACATTTAATTAAAAATAACGACTCAAATTTAATTATATTTTCCATACCAATAATACTAATTGATGGTTCATTAATAAATTAGCTATATATACTTATATATGTATATTTATGTTACATTAATTTTCTAAATTACACATCGTAAATGCGGTATAATAAAATATACAAATATTAAGTATGTGCACATATTTTTGTTCAACGACATAATCGGTACTTATAGTATCAATAAATTTCAAAGCCAATCTATTTGCATTAATTATAGTTTTGGAAAAATAAGCAAATACAAATGTGTATTAATCATGGAAAGATGATAATATTTGTACAAACCTAATGAAGATTATTTACCTACAAAAGATGAAAGTTTAAAATTTATTATGAATTTTTTTAGTAGAGATTTAACATTTGCAAAATCTATAAGAATAACGAGATTATTTCGCGAAAAAGTGGAAGAGAAGAAGACAGGATAGCTCATGAAATGCAACAACATATATTTGCACCAAGTTTTACACACGAGATTTTACTCGATAACAAAAATTAGTGGGACAAAGAGGAAGGAACTTGCGATTGAAATACTGTTAAAAACATTAAGATGATATAAAAAAGAAATCAAGATTTCAGCTGTTGAAATTATTGCTAAAATAACGTGAATAGCAAAAGCGATATAGAATCGCTCTTTTGACGCCTACATTATACAAAATATAGAAACAAAAACTACATGAAAAAGTATATGTATCTACATATATATAATATCACATGTATGTACGAGCTGAAATACTCGTATGTATGATTTGAAATATAGCATGATTATATATATATATATATATATATATATATATGTGTGTGTACATTGTACATGAAAGGTCTAGCTGTAGGCTTAAGTTGTTGCAAGTGACTTTAGCTTTATTTAAGGATTAAGACACAGTAAGGATAAGGAAAGCGATGTCTTGCTTTTTTAATTGGAAGGGCTCTAACGAAATTGTCGAAGAACTTTTATTTTAATTTTTAACTTGAGCATCGTATCTGTCTTTTTTGTGTTTATTAAATTGTTATTGAAATTTTGCGATCAATAGAGCGGCACGTGGCGTGAATAATTATCAATATTATTTAATTTTATGATTGATTAATTGTCACAGATTTGAAATTGTCTGTGCGAAAATATATGTTAACATTAAAAATGTGTAAACTTTTAAAAATATATTATTTTTTTGAACGAAATAAAAGCGTAATTATCGAGGCGAAGCTATTTAGGATTAGGGGCTGTAAAATTCTTGCTTATATTTCGGGAAATTAGTAGTAGTAGTGATTTGCTCATAATTCGTACGTCATTGTATTTATGCATATATGTGACGTATGTACAGGATGTTCTATATGAGTTAATGTTTACTAACTTATGTGTGGTATATTGTACAAAACAAGTGAATTAGATAAGAAGCAAAAATGATTAGAGTATGCTTATGCTGTGCATTTGATTATACATTTCATATTGGTATCCAATTCGATTTTATTTCAAATATCCGGATTATTCTGGATATTTGTTATAAAATTTGTTATAACCATAGAACCCCCTCCCTTCTTGCAACTGTATTGCACATAGTCAATTTTAACATTACAACAAACTATATATTAACTTTATCTACAGGTAAAATGTGCTCTGAAATATTTCGGGAAATAAATTCGTTGATTTTTAATTCAGTGCACGCGCACGCATTGTCAAACTCATACGAACGAGTGGTTGTTACAACGATAAGAGAAATTTAACAAGTATTAGGAATTTTGAAAGAGAAATTTCATTTCGGTTTTGTGCTTCTGCAATGGTAGCGACACTAGAATTTACGCCGCTTCGTTATTCGTCACATCGTGCGTTGCAATCGTATTCAACAGCCTGCATATATGTCGCGCGCGATCGTTGTATACGAACGAATTGAATTTCTCTGCTTTGATCTGAAATTGATATCTCTTGTAAAGAGATATCTCGAGCAAGAGAACATCATTTGGAGAAAGTGTACTATGACTTTCGTAAAAATGTCTTACTTTGTGAAACTTGGTTTTCTGAGCTTCTAAATATATTTTTTCTCTCTCTCTCTCTCTCTCTCTCTCTCTCTCTCTCTCTCTCTCTCTCTCTCTCTACATACATATATATATGTATATATATATGTGTGTATGTATATATGTATATATGTATCCTCATTTTTATATCTCTACAGTTTCTAAAATGCTTTTTATAAATTTCGTTTACGTTAACGTTATTTATTTACTAACTTATGCATATTACATATCAGAAAATATTATAGTTAATGTCATATATAAATGAATAAAGATAGTATTACTTGAGTTTTATATATATATATACTTTTTAATTTGATACAATTAACTTTTTTCATGGAGCATACACTAATAAATGTAATATTATATTGCATAATTGCTTTTGTAATATAATATAATTATATTTTTCATAACAATATAAATATATAAATAGTGAAAGATGTATTTTTAATTATTATTCAGTTTATACACATTGTATAAAAGAATTATATATTTAATGTGTATAATAATAATTTTGTAATAATTTTATTTCTTTTTTTGCTTTAAGTCTTTTTTTCTCTTAATTTTAACTGGTATACTTGTTTTTTTAAACTAACTAAGTATAATTGGAAAGAGATGAAATATTTTAATGAAATATAGATATATAAAAAGATAACAGTTTTTCCAATATATAATAATTTTAGCGCATCTAACACACATTTCGCTTTGCATTTAATAATTATATCTGATTATTTTTCGTAAGTGATTTTTTAAATGAAATGCATTTTGCTCTCGATAAAGGGAAAAGGAAAAAAAGATAATTGTAAAACTTATATCGTGAAAAATAAAATGAATAAGAAATTTAATGTTTTAAGTTTTGAAACGTTAAATGCGATACCAAATTGTTGAGATTGTTGAAAGGAGATGTAACTTAATGTTTGCAAAAAAATTTGTTTTGTAAATAAAAAGGTTTATTTTATAAACAGAAGTGCAGAATTGATACAGAGTCTATCGTATATTATCGAAAGAATTCCAACTCATTGTCAGATTAATGATAAAGCTATTAATTTGTTTAAATGGCAGATTAATAGCAAAAATAATGCATCATACACGTATGTACATTGCTGCAGCATAATGATCACATGTCTACAATTTCGGCAGAACAAAAGATTAATGTGGGCGCGATTGGCGTTAATCTCCTACGATGTTTATCGAATCTGTCGATAAACTGTTAGTACACTATATTTACTATGTTAATCGGATCATACGGTTATTTGTTTCTAATATTGCAATATTTATAAACTCAAAATTATTTGCGATACGTGAATGACAACTTTAATTATTGTTGTACATGATTGTTTAATGACGTTAATATCTATATCGTATATTTATGTATATAGTATATTACTTTAACTGGCTTTTTTATGAAACATGGTTAATTAGTTGTTTGTTGATTAACACTTCATTGATATAATTAAATTATGTACGAGTCTTTCATAAATGTAGCTTGAAATATTTCAGAGTCCATTTACGATTTGCATTCCTTATACATATATACGTAAAATTATTTGATAATAGCAAGTAAACAAATATGAAATAGATAATTATTATAAGCAAGCACTTTGTTAATTTGCAATCTAAATTTTATTATGACTTACAAAACACAAGACGTATTTAAACATGAATCTTCCATTTCTTACATATCATCAACAGATAGAATATATGTGTATACGTGTATGCGTGTGTGTATTTGTATGTAATACATCTATGTATGCATTCATCTATAGAAGGTGTGAGGGACAGGGGCACGAGTAAAGATGTAAGCATGATTTTTTTCGTACATCTCAACGTCAATTGTAGAAATTATTGTCAGTGATATAATTGACAAGTGCGATTAATAAACATCGAGATCTCCAGATCCCTGAATAAATGATAAAATATAGAAAGATAAAGAAAGGTAAAGAAAGTTGAAAAAAAAAAGAAAGAAGTAATTCTTTCTCAGATTAAAAAAAATGGTAAATAATAATTTAAAATAATAATTTAAAATAATAATAAAATATTGTTATTATTAATTGGTTATTATTAATAATCTATAAGACCAAAAATTAATCTAATAACCAAGAAAACATAGAAACTTTTGTAAATTGTTATACTTTTTTATCTGGTTACACATAATTATTATCATTTTAATCTTCTAACATATGTAATGTGCATAATATAAAAGAATTTAAAAGTATTAAAAAAGAAGAAGAAAAGTAAAAAGAATATGAAAAAGATTATTTATATATATTACTTCATTACATTTTTAATAGTGACAGTATTCATAATTTTATATTTTTAAACTGCACAATTTTTAACTTTTTATAATTAAAATAATTTGTTATTTTACACCATGATGTCTGCTAAGAACGTAACAACTTTTAAGGGTAGATTTCTGAGATTATTTTGATGACAAAATATCAAGACTATAATAGACTTTAAATTATAAACTCTTAAAATTAGCGAATCATATCACCTAAAATTCACGCGTTCAGGCGTACAACGCAAAATGCCAATCACATTTGAACGCTCGAACTTTAGGCAATAATATAATTCGTTAACTTTAAATACTTATAATTAAAAAACTATTATAACTTTATTATTTAATTTCATGTTAGAATTTTCGTCTCAAAATAAATTTAAAAATTTATCTTTAAGCGTTGTTACAGTCTTTATCGGACTTATCTGTGTATACATATATATATATATATATTTTGAAATTATCTTCGATTCATTATAATACGATTTGATTCACAGAAAGACGAAAAATTTTTACAATAAAGAGGCCCATTGTTTTATATAGCTGAGAATGATATATATAATAGAACTTGTACAACGATTCTGCGACAGATATCAGCGACGGGACATATAAAATAGCACGAAATTGATAACCGCGCATAGCATGGATCGGTGTAATAACGATCAGCAATTTTTCAGAATTTATCCTTGCTGAGTACCTTAATGTCCATCAAAGGGCGAGTTACGAGCAATTTACGCGCGGCGAATGCGCCGCCATTAAATCGTTCCCTTGAAATCCAGTGATGGATCACAAAGGCATGACCTCATTTCCCTCTGATGGCACTGTCGGGAGTACCAGGTGTACCTGCACAACTTTGTCACTCCGACGAACAATCTGCTGCCACATTCTTGCATCGAATAATGTGACCAAAGATACTCAGCAAATTTTTAATTCATCTATCTAATAAAAATTATATTGAATATCGATTATCTTTAATATCGATTTTTAAATTTTGTGTCTTGAACAGGAAACCGTTTAAATTTGTCGATAAAAACAAAAAGTTACTAAATAATGAGCTTTTGCTCTTAATTCAAGTAGATAATATAAATAGTATAAGAGATAGATTATTAGTAAAAAAAAATAAAAAGATAAACAGTTTGCATCCAACAAAGAGAAAAGTCTCTATGGATAAACGTGGAAGATAGTATATAATAACTCGAATAATATGAAATGCATTTTTTTCAAGAAACGATTCTCTGATTGAGAAACATTCTCTGATTGATGTAAGTTTGATTATTGTCAATTTAAAAATGTTGACAAGAATATTGGCACCTGTAATTTTAAAATTCAGCGATTAAAAATAAAAAGATTTATATATATATATCATTATATTATCATTATATTATAAAAATTAACTACACAGATTTCATTATACATTTTGTTTCGTTATTAATATTTATTTTACAACAAAATTTTTATGTAATTAAATCACACGAAATTACATAATATTTTATATTCCGAAAATGCATGCAATTATATGTATATTGTAATCTCACTTATTCATAAAAAAAGACCAAAGAAAAGTCAAATCAAGAAATACTTATACGAGATAAAAGATATATAATATTAAGTATAAAGACCCACTCGAAAGAAGTCCTTGCAATGTATACTCAAACAAAGAAAGAAACTATAGGAAGCAAAAAAGAGATGATATATACATATATACATTTTTAAGGAGAAAGAATAAAAATGAAAGATAAAGGATGAATAATTAAAGCAAGAAATAATCTTAATAGAATCTGTTAATAATCTGTTTGGCATTTAACAGAAGGATTATAATATGCCCTCATACATATCATTAGGTAGTTCTTCATTCATCGAAGCGTCTCGTGTAGTGAAATTAACATTAGAATCAGTGCCTCGACGAACGACATATGTTCGAGGATCAGCTGCGTAGGATGATATGAATAATAATGTTATGCTTTGTTACTTATGAAATAAGATGTAAAACAGAATTTTATAAATTTCTTGCATAAAATTTTGCAGGCATCTTATGAACAATGTTTTTCACAAGTTATATGTCAGAGACAATTTTTACTTTTATAAGTAATATTTTTACTTTAAGTAAAATCATTTTTTGTTGCTAGTATAATAACAATAACAGAGAATAGATTCATTATCTAAGTTGATATAATAAATAATTTATTTTCTAATTTTTTGTTATGTTCTTGGAGGATTAACATGTACTTTTTGATAATAAAAAATTGATGAGTATATATATTTTAATGTGAAACAAAATCCATATCAAACCTATGATTTTTATAACACAGTACTATTTTAAATGTAGTAATAGACATAGACCGGATCCTGAGATATATCTAACTTAAAATTCTCTTTATGCAATTTTTATGTTATTTGGTTAGAAAAATTTTTATAATTTGTTAATTACAATATAACCATGTTTTTTAAAAAGTTATTCAAATCTAAAATATTTGTATAATGCATTTATGAAACATAAAAAGAATTATACAATGTCTTGTTTAAGAAATAATAAATAAATATATGTAATTTTTATTTAAGAAATAATAAACATAACTACATAGTTTGCGTTTTTTATAGATCACAAATGTACTATAATGAACGCACCATTATTGTTTCCTCTTTGACTCTTCTTTAATTTTGATTTTTCGTTAGGACAATGCACGATAGCAAGTACAATCGTTTTTCTCTCTTTTTTTTATTCCTTCACACATACACTCTCCCCCATCTCTTTTCTCTCTCTCTCTCTCTCTCTCTCTCTCTCTCTCTCAACATTTTTCAATATTGTATCAAATATACTGTATATAATGAAATATTACATTCAATATATACAATAAGATAGAGAATATACATATAGGAAAAAATGAGATAATTGTGCGCATTTTGATTTATCACTTTTCTGAAAAATGGAATCGCTACTACGGCATTAGAAGATAGAGTTCTTTTTAGATCTAACTATAAGTTATATAATTTGAAAATATAGTTAATAGTAAAAGTGAGAAAAAGTGAAATTACATATTTTGATAGTAATTTTGGCATCGCAGAAAATAAGACGGTAAGTTCGTATTCCTATTTTGTTTATTTAATCGTGCATGTCTTATATCAAAATACATTGTTATATACGTGCATCTTTTAAGATATTATTTATTAAATTAAATTAAAAAGTCTTTCAGTAATCGTTTTTCTTATCAAATCAATTCACGGCGAGAAATTATGCGCATGGACAATTCGAAGTTTTCTTCCAATGAGAAGTGCACTATTTTGTGAAAATTAAGAAGATATGGAACTCAGCCTAGTTGACAAACTAAAAGTAACATGAAAAATTCTTCAATATGAGAATACATATCAATAGAGGAATATATATTTATGGATTGTATTTCCTTATATCGATTTCAACTTCGAAAACAACTTTACAGCAACAAATTCCCCTTAAGTGCGATTCCCCTACAATTTCTCTACTTTCTCCTATATTCCTTTTATATCGAAAATTCTTTAATTTACATTAACATCATGCATTAAAATAATAATAATTTTTTAGAATCTTATTAAATTCTCATGTTAAATTCTATAAATAGATGATGAACGAAATTAATTTTATATTTAAATAAAATATTCTATAATTAGTTTAATATTGAAGTACGTCTCTATTGCAGATAAATCGTTCTTACTCGAGTTACAAAAGAGGATTAGTAAATTTTATGCGATATAAAAACTTTAAATGTTCCTATATTTTTGTATAAAAAAAGTGAGATGAGAAAATTATTTTTATTTGATATTCAAGTAAGTCATGTATACTTGTGAAATAAAAAGACAGAAATAAATCTAAATATAAAAAATAGAGATGGAAATATAAGAAGAGACAGAAAGAGAGAGAATCGAATATGTTATAAATGTGTACACAATTTCAATTGGCAGTAGCACGATTGTACCTGTCCAGTGTTTTTATAATTTAGTGCTTTTACTTCGTATCGCGCAAATAAAATATTAATTATTTAACAGAAAATGAAATTATAAATTTAAAATTATTAATAACTTCTATAATATTTTAAAAAAGAAATTCGATATTTTACAGACTTGTAAAATATTCTTGGATTGAATAAAAAACATTTAATTAACATACAAATTGAGCCTTTCCAAATAAACAACGATTTATGTATTTTAATACATTCAATTATCTATCTCCGCGAATATCCATCATTTACGATATAAAAACAAAGGATTATGCTATCTATCGTAATACACTTTGTTATGTAAACGACCATCACTTAACTCCTCGAACATAATCTTAATAGACATGATAGTTGAGATTACTAATTTGTTAGGTTTGGTTGCAACGTTATTTTGGCTTTAAGCAAAACTTAAAATTCTCTCTGTCTTTATCTCTTTTTCGCTTTAAAGCGAGTTAGAGAGAGAGTTTTAAGTCTTGCTTAAAGCCAAAGTAACGTCAAACTTTGGTACAACCGAGTCTTAGACACGTAATTTAAGATATAAGTTTATTTTAAAAATGTTGCAAATTGTTGTTCTATCGAAAATAGCAGATACGCATTTTATCTACTGAAATATTTTATCGTCTGTGCTAATGAAAATATTTAAAAATAAAGCACGAGGATTTTTGAAAGAGAATTTCAAAGGATTTTTTTAATTGAAAAACATCAAATGTGTATTGAAAAACATCATATGTGTAAAAAAAATAACATAAAATGCTTACTGTAAGAGAGATAAAATCGTGCAGTTATTAATAACCTTTCACTTACATTATACTACGAAATTCTGTAAAATTTTGAACTATATTTTTGAAATGTATTCTGTATACGTGAATACTCGTTAGTGTACTCAAACAATATCTTTTGATGTTTATATTCTCCAACGGAAAATTTTGGGAAATACAAAACAAGTAAATTTTAAATATCCTTATTTTGTTATTATTAATGGTGACATAAGAGCGTGTAGTAAATAAGGTATTAATAAAGAAGTCTACAGATATATACTGTTAATAGTATTACTTTAAATTATTTTATTAAATACAGTATCCTTACATATAATATCAATAAAAATATAAAGAATAGAAATAAGATACAGTAAACAAATAAACAAAAATAAAATATTTCATTTTTGTGTTAGTATTATAATATCTAATGATTTATATTATTTGCTTATTTAATATTTTAATACATAGATAGAAATTTATACATAGAATCTCCTTTTCTATTATGCTTTTAGATTAGAAAATTTAAATTATATTAAGTGGGAAATTATCTTATATGTGTAAATCTAGAAAAATAGCTTAACATAAATCTAAGAAAAATAGCTTAACATTAGTTATAAATAATGGCGTGTTAAAATAAAATACTTTTTGTTAACAATTCTTTTCATATTTTTTTCTTTTGTTATACTATAAAAAAATTCCTAAAATAATAATTCGTTATATTTTTTTATCATTTCCTTATCTTTATTTTTTATACAACAACTTACCGTAAATTATCAATTAGACGATATATCTACAGACAACAAACTTTGTAAAATTTGAATTTT
Organism: Acromyrmex echinatior; assembly: GCF_024713525.1. Lineage (NCBI taxonomy): Eukaryota > Metazoa > Arthropoda > Insecta > Hymenoptera > Formicidae > Acromyrmex > Acromyrmex echinatior. Next base: position 13,144,598 of record NC_141853.1, on the reverse strand, counting down.
TATATTTTATGTATTGTAGATTAATTTTCAAAAAATCAATTTGTAAAAACAATAGTTTGTTAATACTTATCATTAAACGTAACACGAAATTTCTATTAGTAAATATAGAGAAAATGAAGAAAATGAGAGAATATTTTAAGTATAATCATAAATCTGTAACAGTTATTAAAAATGCAAATATTAGTAATGCATAGATAAATAAATGTTTTACTTAAAATGCAAAATAAAATTTAGACGAAATTAAAACTGCTTTTAAATATATGATATATTTTTAACATAATGATTAAAAAAGAATTCAAAATAAACAGAGTATGCCCATTAAGTGACATGAAATCTGAATATCTGAGAAATAATAAAGCAAAGAAAGTATAAGATGAAAATATAAGGCGTGCATGGAAATAAAAGAAGAATGCTTGAAATTTTTATAATTAAGCAGCAATATGGTAAAAATATGGTACAATAATTTTTTGTGCGTGTGCACGCACCCACGCACGCACGCCTAAAATATTTCTCATTTAATTTAATGAATATTATGTGCTCTCTAAATACTGAATTTCTTTTTTTTAATCAGACTGAATGATCGATGAAAAGAGAAACAGAATATTTTAAAATTAGATAGACATTAAGTAGATGAATGATTTTATTAAATGATTAGAATTTAATATTAGTCTTTTTATGTACGATTAGTTCTCAAACACGTAATATTTATCACAGATCTAAGTAATTATTCGGATTAATGGATACCGTCGATGATCTTGACTTCAATATATATTATTGAGGTCATAACTTTGAACGATCTTCAAAAAATTTTAAGTGATAGTAGCTGTTCGTTCTAAAGTTATTAACAAATAAAGTTTAAAAAACAATGTCTTATTTCTACTACATATACAATATTAGAAACTGTTCTATATCCTCCCTTCGTGTGGAAAGTCGTATACCCGTCAGTATATAGCAGAAATAAGACATTATTCTTTAAATTTTTATTTGTTAATAATGTTTGCATCGATTCTATTAATGAATTTATTCATTGCTTCAAAGTTATCATTCATGTCCTTCGATACATCCTTATATCGATATATAGTAGTACGGCAACAAAGTTGGACAAGTTTGCTTAGTCGCTTTTGTGTTATATTTGATTCTTAATCCAATTCTTTGATTTTTTTGAATGTGGATTTCCACACTAAGCTAAATTTTGTGAAGTTCTCCACGATTCGACACTATAGTTGTTGGACCTAAAAAAAATAGAAATATGTGTATATACATAACTTTTTAATATACTTCTTTCCTTTAATTCTTTTGTAAAGTATTAATATTATGTCAAAATTATAATTAAATTTTTAAAATATAGTTATTTGTTTTAAGTTATTTGTTTAATAAAGAATAGTAGGTACATACACATGTGTTAAATGTACGTAGTGCTTAAACATTTTCGGCAAAATTATCTACTATTTTTCAATATTTGTAGAATTTTTATGTAATCTACATCTATAAATAATTTTAATAGAATTGAGAAACATACGAAATACTTTTTATTATTTGTTAGATTTGTTTTACACAGCAAAAACGTGCAACAAGTGACGCAGTTTTTACCACTATTATGTAATTGATGATTGATCCGTAAAAACTTCGAATTTTTATCGATGCATTTGTAACTTTGTTGCAAAATCCGTTCCAATATTTTAATTTATTAACTATGAATCAAAATTATATAAGTACATTAATATATCTTTGCCCATTTGTTTCTTAATAATATACAAAAACAAGTATATGTATACTGCAAACGTGCGTAATCAATAGACTGATGAGGGATTTCTGAAAAAAATGATATTCATATTAAAAACTATTAGAAATATTTTGATTTTAATTTGTATAGACAAAAATTATTATCCAACAATTAAAATATTAGATTGTATAAGATTGTAAAATTAGTTTCAACTGAATTCTTTAGCAGAAATATACAAACGTATTTTTGTATTTTCTTTTCTAAATTATAATATAACTTTATTCAATATAGCTATATCTTTATTTCTTGATAAATATCCACATATTTCCTTATATAACTCAAAATTAGCTTAATAATTTAATTATAATTGTAGAAAAATATTTAAATAGTAATTATTTCTGATGTTTTTTATTATTATTGCATATGTAAACGTTCAAGAGTGTTTTCTCATTTTACAATGTTTTCATATTTCGCAAGAACAGCAAGTGATTGTATGTCGTAGCAAATTTCGTGAATACAACGGGTATTCGTTTATTGCTAGCTGCGACACGTCAGGACTATTTTTAGCACATATTTCAGTAAAAGAATAAAAATTCATAAATGTGTGTGTGCCAGAGAGTTTCTTCGATAGCACTGTAGAATCGAAATATATATATGAAAATCAGAACATGCTTTAGTTAAGTATTATTTTTATAAATTTAATTATTTATAAATTCAGCAAAGGTGGGAACGAAAAATATAGAAGAGAAAGAGAGAGAATGAAGAAGTAAGGCAAAAGTGATAAATAGATAAATCAGTAAATAAAGCTTCCTGGCGAAGAGTGCTACGATAGAAACAGAATCCAAACTACTGGTCATTATCTTTTTTAGTTCTTGTTTTATTTTAAAATATAGACAAAAAAAGACGATTTGAATGTACTCCAACAGAAATTAAGCTTAAAAATCTATCTACATATTTGGCGATATTGATGCAATGATTGTTAATAATACATATTTTGAAATAAAATAAATTTCTTTTTTATTAGAAATACTATATAGTCTATGTCGATAAAATTTTTTTTATATAAAAATATATACTTATGAATATATAAATATATAAATGTGTGTGTGTGTATATGTGTGTGTGTAAATATAAATAATTATGTACGAAATCTATTCATGTATTATATATCTATATATATATATATATACATATACATATATATATATATATATATATATATATATATATCAAATTTTAAATAAAATAAATCCTATATTCTTGGTCGAAACAGATCTTAATACGTAAATACATATTCTGGGAATTTATATATATTCTAATTCTGCAGCATGCCGAAATGTTTTTCTGGACTTACTTAAAGCATATTTATGAGCAGAACCAGTATAGTAATATTACTTATTACATCATGTGATTCTGTTGATAAATGCGTTTCCGGAAAAACATTTCAGCGATATGCAAAATCAGAATGTATATAAATTTACGTACGAAGTATGTATTTGCTAAGATTCGTTTCATTCGAATATAGAGTTCTTATTAAAAATTATTCATATCGATGTAATAGTCGCTTCATATTGTTTACTCATATATATGTTTTTTTTCTGTAAAATTTTTCTCTTTTATACAAGAAAAAAATTATCATGAGAAGATAAAAAGAAAAAATATTTAGAAGTATAATTTTTGTATTATTTCTTTTATAAAAAGTTTGAAAAAATGAGAAAAAAATCGAAAATATGACGAAAAAAATATATACATATATGATTATATGTAGGTAATTTTTTTTTATTAAACTTGACTTGCTTTAAACGTGACTTTTTGTAAAAATGCGAAATTTGTTTTTTCATTATTTTTTATGTTCTAATTATTTTTTTAGTTATTATTTCTCTTGTACTCTCTCCAAAAAAAAATTTTAAAAGAAAGGAACATTAAAACATACATACAGCCATATATATATGTATATATATGTATATATTTTTTATACACAATTATATATACATATACATATACAATTATATTTACATATACATATGTATGTTTATATTATACATATTTTTATATATTTGTATATATTTTTATATAAAAAATTTTTTGTCGGGATAAAACTGAAAGACACGTTTATTCCGCTGTGGCATTAACATTTATGGTATAAAAACATAAAGAGAAAAAGCTAAATGGAAGGATTATATTTTGTTAAATTATAATTATATACACATATATATAATCTTTATTCTTATTTTGGCTATAAAGAATTTAATTTGTTCGATTTTTACAATATCGATTACAATTCGATAAAAATATCATGATGTTTATATGCAATACAAAGTCACATATCTAATGGAAGTGAAAAAAAAAAAAAATATATATATATATATATATAATGACATTCTCACTTTAATTTATATGTTTCCATTATCACTTATACACAAACAATTTTCTTCTCTATAACAATCATAAATTAGAGTAACAACTAACATTTCATTTAGCTGATAACAATTATTTTGTAATTTTTGGAGCGGCTAAAAGGAACAAAAACGAAAAAAGAATATTTTTATAAAAAAATACAAGTTTCCATCTGCTCATATAAACATGAAAATGGCATTTTATTCTCTCCATATGTTCTCTTTGGAAGCAGTGATACTATAGATCGAAGAGAGAGAAGATATATGCTTGCATATAAATCGTATACTTCAAATTTGTCGCAAGATGCAATCTTTGCATAATCTAAAAAAACTTTAGTGGATTATAGTTCGAAAATCGAAAAGAATGATATCAAACATTCATTTGTTACGCATTGGCAAGTTTATAACAATTATACTAATTATAAATATAATTGCATCGTAAATCGAACCTTGCGTCGAACAACTCGGTCGATAATTAATACAATAAATAAACATATTTGAGATTAAAACAAATTATATTATCAAGAAATATCTCAAATATGTAGGAAAAGATTTTTGATAATATTCAATAACATATTGAGAGAGGCAATGAAACATAGTAATAAACACAAGTTGAAAATCTTTTTAAATTACGAGAAATGCAGTTGATTTATATAACAAAAAATTAGGACAATATACATTTCACATTATTTATTCTGAAATATAAATCTCATTCTCGCTATTAAAAGAATTTAATATGCACGTAACATGATAGTATAGTGCAGAATGTATAAGTGAGTCACAAGTATGTTTTAAAATTACATGAACATGTTTCTGAATGGAAAAAAAAAACGAAAATACAAATGTTCTAATAAATATTATGTTCTAAATGTTTTATTATCGAAATAAATAAAATCCTGATTTACAAAACGAATGCGCCAGTTATATATGTACGTCTATAGTAACACACATATATATATATATTAGGTGTTGGAATTAATTCGTAGCGTTTTACAAGTGATGGGAAGTACTTTCATTAATGTATTTTTTAATGCTCATGTGAAATAAATAACATTCTTTCATTAAAAACGCTACGAATTAATTCCAACGCCTAATATATATATATATATATATATATATATATATATATATGTGTACAAAATGATGAAGGATCATTTTCAACATCCCTTATAAACAAAAAAAATTTTTAAATTTTTAAAAATACCACTTGAATTTTTAAAAATAAAGTCATTTGATATTACTATATTCGTGATCATTATTTCGATAATAAAAAATTTGTAACTTAATGTTTATAAAAATATTTGTTCTTTCTTTTTTTCTTTCATGAATACGCTCATGAAATTTTAAAACATACTTATGATTTAGCCTGTGTATGATGACATGACCAAGAATATACAAGAAATGTTTGTAATTATTTATGGTAGTTACAAGAGTGGCTATACACATATTATTTTTTTACAACATAATATAGCATACTCTTTTTACCGAGCTTTTATGTAACGTATGTTTAAATATTGCAAAAAAACTTCCATTTACTTTATTGAGTTATTCATATTTTGCCGATTAAAATGTTGAAAGGTATTATACATTACATGTACGTTTGTAATGTACATTTGTAATGCAAAATTTGCGTATCGTGGTCTTATTCAACAGATTTTATTACTTGCTATATATTAATCACTTTTAAATCAATATTATAAAGAGAATTTAAAATATACGCGCGCGTATGTGTGTACAATACATAAAATTGTGTACAATACATAAAAGTGAAATGAAAGAGATCGATACGATTAATTAGTGACAAAGAATTCTTTCGTGCGTGCGTGCGTGCGTGCGTGCGTGTGGTCAGAAATTTCTTATTTCTTTTCTAATTCAACTTTTTTTTTAAATTGCTTTTCAGATATTATGTCAATTATTATTTAAAAAAAACAAAAGAAAAAAGATTATATTAATGTCATGTTATATTACAAAAAGTAATTCTTTTGGACATTTAAACAGAACATTTAGATGCAAAAGAGATATCTTTTATCGCATATATTCGGACCAACAATAAACCTCTTTTATTAAAACCTCTGTCTTATGTATCTCAAGATGAATTATTCTTTTTAGATTCTAATATTAATGTATTCCAGAACGTTTGCGTTTTTTAACAATTGTATTAAATAAAATAAACAACTGAATAGATAGAAACAAACGAATATAAAGTATCGGAAAGAAGTAAAAAATAAAACAGAAGAAGAATTATTTTCGAAATGTAAAGTCAATAAATAACAAATACATATTTATTGCATTCCTTTCAATTTACACACAAAAAATACTATTCTAATAGAGATCTTATGGCTTTCAAGGATTACAATGATGTCTCGTGCTATGACGCGCTTCGCTTGCTTAGCGCCGAAACACTACCATATCTCTAGATATTATTTTCAAATGATATAAAAATGTAGACATAAAAATGCGATAAACGAGATAATAGAAAAATAATTATAATAATAAAACGTAAAAATTCTAAAAAAGTTGTTTACTTATGGTTAAAAGTTGCAGTTTATTTTAATAAAAAATAGAAATAAAGAAATATTATTATTACTATTATTAAGTTGCATAGGATAGAATAAATTCTGGCGATTAATGTAATCAGGAAATTTATTATGTCTTTATGAATAGAGAAATTTTTTTAATTTTATTTGGAGCATTTAGAAAATGAAATATATCTACTTTTCATAAAAAAAAGTAAAATAAAAAAGGAAAAACTTTTGTTTATAGCAGCGTGTTAGAAATATATATATTTAAGGAAAAACATTAATCATTACTTGCATATTTTATTGAAAGAAAAGATTCAGATTTAGCAGATATATAAACAGCTAAAAAAACGAAATTAATAGAAACGACTGATTATAAATGAGTAATTTTCTTATAATTTAATATTACAGTTAATGTTAGATGAATGTTTAGTCATTAATAATTAGCAAAGCAGTTAATAATTTTTTTATAAAAGTAAACGCATCATACGTGCATAACTTTATGTATGTAAAAGAAACAATCTTCATTATGTTTGCTTGTTAATAAATAAGCCAACTGAGATCGGTCAATTCTTTACAAGCAAGCCAAACTTTGATGCTCTAAGGATCTACACCTAGATATAAGTTAGTATAAATTAATGTCCATGAACCTTTTTACAGGGTAGATATACAAGAATATACAAGAATGGAAAGAAAATAAAAAGAAAATGTTTCTTTCAAACTTTTTGGACCTTTCGATAAAGATTGAAACTTAGAATTAAGGTTTTAGCTTTTGTAGAAATACATACACTGAAAAAATTAGTTGAGTGTTAACCTAAACTATATATATATATAATAACTAGATCGTTGTCTGGTGAAATATGAATGATCCATAATTTTAATTAAGCTAACTAGACAAATTTGGTCGCGCATTAAAAATAATAAAACTTTACAATATAAAATATATAGTAATATCTTATTAATATCTTATTAATAAGTAGTAGCTTTTCAGTGATAATATGTGGATACCAAGAACTTTAGCAAATCCCATTTTGGGGACTCGCGTTTAAAGAACCATTTTTATTAGAATATCGGTGAAAAATAATTCTGCGATTTTTATTTTATTCTGTGTGATTTTTTATTTATAAGAAATAAAATTCTACCTTTTCCATATTGCATATACGCACACATACACACACATATATACACACACACACACACACACACTGCCCACGGGTGATTATCAATCATTATAATTAGAAATTCTATATAATAAATATAGTGCGCTGACAATTGATACAAATATATAAATATAAGATGTTAGATTAAATAATAAAATTAATGATACATTATCATCTCTTAAAATTAAGAACGAGACGGATTATTAATTTTATTATTTAATCTGTACGAAGTATAGCACAGATTCCTATTGCCTTGATTTTGTATATTTATTATATTTTGAATTGAAGGAATCTTAATTTTTAATTCTCGTAAAATTCTATTCCAAATTCTATTCCACCAATACTTTTTTAATCATACACATGCTACGTTAATTTAAACAAATTTTTTTCTCTAATAGTTATAATAATAATTTTCAGGTATTTGGATATTATTTCTACACTATACACAACTGTGCACACCGTATCACATCTAAATGGTCTGATTACATACAAAAACATTTGATTGGAGTAACCAGGAATTTTGTTTGTTTCCATCAAGATTTGCTTAACCAAATATATTTTAATTCAACTATAATTGTTTTTTCCGTAGCTAACTCAATGATATAAATGTTTTATAAAAAGATTTTATTTTAAAATAAAAAAATATTTAGCAAAAGTAAACCGTAAATATTAATATATAAAGAAGACATTTAAATAAGTGAGAAAATGTTTTATATTTTGATTTTTCTCTCTTTTTATTAAATTTATCAAACTTATATTAAAAATATATTAAAATAAAAGACAAGATATAATTAATTTGTATATAGACATATTTGACATTCAATAAATTCACAAATCGTTGATAAATCCCGGTTATTGCAACACGCATTTAATGTGAAGGACAATCTGTAGTAGTAAAAGTAAATGAATTTGCCAATTGAAGATACTTAATTGATCACAAATGTAATTATCAATTATGACATCTTGTAAGCTTAATGCTTCTTAGGTATGCAAGATAATTATTTACCATGTTTACTATTATACAATAATTTTATTTTATGTATAAATGTTTCATATATTTTTAAGATTACTTTAAATTTTCAATCGCATAAATATGAAGCAATTGCGTGAAAAGTTAATATATACATTTACACGTTTAGCAAAATTATTAATCATAAAAATTATTAATAATTACAAATAAAACAATTGGTAAGTGCTTTTAATTAATAAAAAATGTAAAATGAAAAGAGAGAGAAGAGGGGAAGGGAAGAAATAGAATTATATTATATAATCATATTTATACAATAGAAATTGTATTTATATTAAATTTATATTAGGTTTTTAAAATATAAATTAAGTTTATAATTAATTTTGTGAGAGTTTATATACTCGAGTTTCTCATGTGAATGTTTTAAACAATTTTTGCACACAGCGAAACTAAATTTTGTTTGCACGCGTGTTAATTAGCCTATCATAACTGATGCGCCCAGTTAAAAAATGCAAATGAAAATTAGGAAAAATTATTGCGAATAGAAAATTAATATAACATTCAGATGCAAACTAATTACGTTTTTGATATATGTACAACTACATTCAAATGATATAAAATAAAATAAAAAATGAATGTTGTATTATTTACATTATAGCTTACAGCTTAAAGTGTACTAAAATACCAAAGGAAAAATTCTAAATATATCTGCATATATATCATCCTAATTTAACAATTTAATCTGTTTCACATGAAATATTTAAATTAATTAATCATTTATTCTTATTTTTAAAATAATATTGTATAATAGTAGATTAGACAGTGATTTTTTACACAATAAGAATAGTAATAATTTGCAATAACTTTATTCTAATTAACGGATTAACAACATATCCTATTTATACATTATAAATTAAAGCAAATAAAAGACATCTGTGAGCCGAATAAAACCCCTCTATAATAATATATTTTATTTTATAAAATTCTATTTATGGGGATATTGAAATAAAATAAGCGAGAATCAAATCTTTATTTTATCAACTTACAGAAATAAAACATATTGTTTATATAAAATATTTGTAAATAAAAAAAAAATTTTTTTTTAACTCTGACATTGAGCTTTATTATATGAATATAATAAAGCCCAAATCAAAAATAAATTAAAAATAACAAACAAAATGAACATTATCTTTTAAAATGAGTTTTAAAATAACTTTATTAATCATAAAAAGAAAATTCCTTAAGACTTATTTTACAATTATCATTAATTTTGTCTATAATTGAACATTATTTAATATTTCATGTAAAACGGATTAAATATCTTAGGTTATAAATTAATTTAAAAGAACATATCAAAATAATATATTAAAAATATAACAAACATTATATATGTATATATTTATATTTATAAATTAAAATAGATAATTCAATATTTAATTAATTAAAATGTTTTCTCCCAATTTAATACTTAAGTGCTTTTTCTTTGTATAGGTATATTATAAATTTTTATTATATTGTATTTAATAATAAATAATTTACTTTATCATAATAATTATGTATTTTAAATATTTACTATCTCTTTTTTTTCTATTAGAAAGAATAACTATCAAAGATAGGAAAAGAGAGGAAATTTAAATACATTATTTTTTTATGCTCTTACTTTTTATATGTGTTGAAATTTAAATACATTATTTTGTATTATTAAATTTGATATACCTATCAACCTTTTTATTATAGTGTAATTCAACTGTTATTTTCTCTCTCTCTCTCTCTCTCTCTCTTTCTCTCTCTCTCTCTCTCTCTCTTATCTTCTTTACTTAAAAAAATATGTATTTTTTTCAATGATCACATATACAATTTTATATAAATTAGTTTTTAATAATATAAAATATAATTTAAAATTATCACAAATATTAATAGTTTAAATTTCTTAAATGGTAACAAATTGTGTATAACATTAACAGATTTTATGTAAGTTTTAATTATATATTTCTAATAATTTAATAGCAAGTTTTAATTTTTAAAAGATATTTTATAATAAAAAAGATTATTTTAGCAATATTTAATTGACAATACCAATTTAGTAAAAAGACATAATTTATAATTATTAATCTGTTAAATTAATATTAAAATGCGCAATACATATCTCGTGAAATTCGCATAAGAACTAGTTATTCTCAGATAAATATTATATTAGCTACATAGAATTAAAATGATTTTTTTAAATAAACAACATTTTTCAGCGCCAAACTATTGGTAAATTATTTTTTAAAGAATTATAATTGATAGAAATATTTTAAATATATTTATAAATTTTTGTATACATTATATAATTGCATACATTGTATGACCGTTAACTATTAAATTTCGTAATAATCTTAAAAAGTTGTTTATGATTATAAAATAATTGTCAAAAAGAATCATCAAGATAAAACTATCAAATCATTTGTTGCTACTCAATCGAAGATGACCAGTGTTCGTGCACAGTGCAACTTTTGTATTACAATTGTAGTACAATTTATACTATTATTACATACAAACACATAATAGTATATATATTTATGTATTAAATTACTATTACAACTTATATTATATTCTACACGATTTTACGTTGCATATATGTGAATATTTTTATGCATGTAGCGTGATTAACAAAAGGAAGGTAAGGCTAAAATCAAGAGTACTAAAATTAATTTTACATCACATATATTTTTTTATAAAACTATGACTACTTTTTTCAAAACCATTTACAAATTAGAATTTTTTACACAACAAATAAAAATAATTTTCTAAAATTATGACAAAGTGCTACGTACAATACTCTTCTAATATTATATTAGCTTGAACATTAATAATTAATATATTATAATCCCAATTTCGCGTAAATTTCTTATAAAATGCTATTGTAAAAAATATTGATGAGTAATCAAAGTTTTGTACCACTCCGAGCAATTTGTTCGCGAAGAGCTTTCTACGAGTCCAATTTCGATGAAGATCCGAGAGTAGGCTACTTAAGCGGGTAATTGAAGGAACGAACGCGAAGAAATTGATGAAATAGGATTTCTTCGAGAAAATGAGTGGCTCGTCTACATCGATTCTCCAGAAGAACACTTAAACATTTCTTATGTTCGTCGAGCTTTTAAACATTAAATACATATCTCTTAAAAATATCTCTGTAGTGCACTGTGATACTCGTGAAAACAGATGTTAGTGCAGTATAGAAGCAATAATATATCTGTTGAATCTTTATTCCAAAAATTTCATACACATTAAAATAAATGTATAAAGAAGAAATAACATTAAAAAATTTCTCTTACATATTTGTTTTACTACATAGAAGGTTCTAATGGTATATACTTATGTGTATACATGATGATATAATATATATGAAATATATATGTATATCAGTATATATATGTACCGAAAGAATTTTATTTGTTTTATATATGTATTGAATGTTGATTTGTGTGAGTGTGTGCTTTATAATTCTATATGCATAATAGATAAATAGTAATAGATATTAAGAGGACAGAGATGTTAACAATTAATATTATGTATGGCGCTAATTATAGTAATAACAATATCATCTTTAGATTAGATTTAGAATGTAAATAACGATTTAGAATGTAAATAATTGTCTAATAGAATCGTTTAATAAAAATTGCAACAAGGTGCAATTTCTCTTATAACCAATTTAAAATTTCTTTTAGTTTTCAGATAATATTGAGAAATCAGATAATTACGTTCGACAAAACATTTAACTATCGATCCTATTGATGAATCCTATTAGCAGATTTTTATTTTATTTAAATATACATTGATGTTCTATTTCTACACAAATTGAATCGTCCACGCATGTACATATACAGTACATATACAGTACATATTATCATATACTGCTAATATCGATACATAATTTACATATGTAATGTAAACTATAGATTTTCAGTATTGGTACTGTATATCGGAACACCGCCAATATACAGGATCCCCCGAAATTTAGAGGTAATACTACAGCGTAAACTTGGTGAAGAATTAAGCAATTTTTAAAAGTATTAGGTGTAGTAAAAAGAAATCCATTATTTTTCCAATAGATGGCTTTAGTAATCTGTATCTCGTCTACGCGTGACGAGATACAGATTACTAAAGCCATCTATTGGAAAAATAATGGATTTCTTTTTACTACACCTAATATAAGCAATTTTTTCCATAAAGTAGGTTTTTAATTAGAACGTTTAAAGTTTGACAAATCATAAACGTTGATAGGAAAGTGATCTGTTCGTGTGATAATGTGCATACAGCGTGTCCAATGTTTTATTTAGTATCTAATACCATTGCACATAACATAGACAGATGATTTTTTTAAAACCAACACTTATGATTAGTTAAACGTTTACATACTTAACACTACTTGACTAAAGAAAAACTGACGTACACTTTTATTATTTAATTTTTCACGAAATTTCGAAATTTCACGCTGTAATAGTATTACCCTCAAATTTCGAAACCTCCTATATGTATATTATGTATATGTGTATATACATATATATGTATATATACTATACATATATATATACACACACACACACATATATATATATATATATATATATACATACAGGATGTCCCATTTTAACTTTCGCATCGAAATATCTTGTAAAATATAAAAGATACAGAAAAATGTTTCAGATAAAAGTATGACAAAGTATTAGTTTATTAATTATGATAAAGTATTTTTTCATTCAATTCTTTTCGAGTTATACAGCTTCGAGTTAGCCGTCAGTCGAACACCTTGAATAGTACTGACATCAGTGATACTGTAATTTTCAAGCCTTACAATTCGAAAAGTATTTAATAAAAAAATACTTCATTATAGTGAAAAGCTCTCGAGGTAAGCTACGAGAATGTGTAATGAAAAAGTGGGAGGTTTCTTTAAAAAATGTAAAATATTCTGATCTTAACAACCATCCAAGATCAAACCAATGATACCATCTTATGTGCCCCTCGAAATCATACAACTCTTGTCTAAAATAAGAATTTTCCCGTATTTTATAGGTACTTTATAAGATATTTCGGTGCGAAAATTAAAATGCACCCTGTATATACACACACACACACACACACACACACACACACACATTAAATCATACGCGATTCAAATAGAGTAGTTTGTTTTAAGAAAAATTATTACACGTCCCTAATTCAATATGTAATTCCGGAGTTGGTAAAAATTATGTGTTTTAAACGTTTTTTAATAACATTATTTAAAGCATATATAAAGCATGAAAAAGCATGTTTAAAAGCAACATAATGTTTTGTCCTAAATAAAAAAAACATTGTCTTTTGCCAACCCTGTCTAATTTATCTTAAAATATACACATACATGTATATGAAACGAGATCGCTTCTGTTTTATAAAAAATTGAAGCAAAGCGATTATGATAAAAACGAGTGTGTGAGAGAGAGAGAGAGAGAGAGAGAGAGAGAGAGAGAAAGAGAGCACAAAATAACAAAAAATGTATATTGCGTTAAATGTTGTTAAGTGTAAACATAAAACTAGATGTTATATATGAATATTATGTAAAGAAAAAATGATCTATAAAAGAAATTAATGTAATTATAATAAATAATTAATATTTAAAATTAAAAATTACTACGATTTATATTGTTATAGGATATATTGATATAGTATATTTTATTTCAAAATAACTATTATATATGTACAATACATCTCGAATTTATTTCAATTTTTCTTTGACCTATTATTTAAGCAGAATTTAAATAAAGAGATGCATCAACAAAAGATAATGTATAATCGGAAATAGAGTTTCAAATATTTTGAAATCCGCAGTAAAACATTTTTTTTATGTGTACAAAAAGCTGCTGGTACAGTATATTTTAGATTATCGTAAGAAATTTTGTTAATTATATATTGTTCGACAAATTTAAATTATTTTTCTAAACGAACGGGACCAACTGATTTTTAAAGATTTTTGGTTGCTGAAAAAACGAATAAAATTGTAAAATTACGTCAAGTTGTTGAGAAAATTGATATTAAAAGTACCAAAAATAACATTTTTGTGTTCTTTTGAGCTAATATATATATCTCAAAAATATGACGTGGTGAAGCAATTTCATTTTCAGTAACAAAAAATCTATTAGAATTACTTGGTTCCATTTGTGATCTAAAATCCGTGTCGGATAGTGTTATTATACAATAAACAATAGACATACTATTAAGGATTTTTTTATATGCTTAAAAAAGTTTTGTCCTGAATCTGCATTACTTCGTATTGATATATACACTTGAGATACCCTATATACTAGAACCCCATCCATATTTGTTAATTTCCATAAAAATGGACATATTTCAATTAATTTTTTTTCAATTAATGGAGAATTGATTAAGGAATAAATCCATAATATGTAAAAATAGATAGAATTAAGTTCAGAAACAGTTCAAAAACACGAAAAAAAATTTCGATTTAGTAAATTGGGACACAGTGTGCATAGTTATAGGGTTAAAGCAGAGAATTTATTTCATCGGAGCAGAGTCGTTTATATTGTCAACTTTATTTGTTAATATCTTTTTAACGAAGGATGAGCGACAATTAAAACTTGTGGGTCATTCAGGACGATATATGTCAAGGTCATTGAAATTAGTGTGTGTGAGGTCGCCAATTTTCTAAAGTTTTACCGATAATATTACATAATTCAAACTACTGATAGATAACATATACTTCGTAAAAATCATTTTCTTTCCGTTTTACGTTGTATACGAATATTTTTATTGAACAATTGATGCTTTTTCGTTCTTGCGGGTAAATAAAGAAATCTTATCAATCTTATCTAAAATTGTTACTTTGAGAATTGTGAATAATTCAGATTTTTTAAATATTCTTCTATTTCTCTTTGTTTATTTCTCATTTCAAGGCGTACTTTCTTTCTTTTAACGGATAATTCTCGACAATATTCAGGACGAAAAAGAAAAAGGATGACGTACTAATCTCGGCATGTTTAATCCTTCTCAATCCTTTCCCGTTCCTTACACCGACTCGATTCAATATTACGTTCGTAAATTTAAAAAACATAATGCATCTAGTTCACAACTTTAATTTGCTGTGCTTCGAATCGTGCACAATTCGATTGCATCCTCGTATTTGAACGGATGTTTAGGAAAGCCCGACGGATATGAGAGTCGCGTATTTGAATCCAGCAAGTATTGGATTCGGCTGTGCAACATACTGCGATTACTTCCTGCAAGTAGAAGTGCTTATTGACGCAATCAGGATAAACATTAACAATCTCATTTGTCTTGCTCCTACTTTTTCTTTGATTTACTGTATATATATTTTTAAATAAATAAATTTCAAATACCCATTTAAAAATAATCATGTATTTTGACAAATAATTGTACGTTTTACGCAAACTTTATTCTTTCAATTTTCAATAATCAATTAATCTAACATTAATTGATATTCATGGATTTATCTAGCAAAATAGTTACGCACATAGTAGTCAGTAATAGAATAAAAATTTAAAGATGATAAACTATTATAATGTAATTTATGTATAGAGCTGCAAAAGTATGTGTACGTATCTGTTTAAACGTTTTTATATGTTCGTTTTTGTGTGAAACTTGAATTTCTCGTACACATAACATAAGCATATTAAAATATTTCTTACATAAAATATTAAATATTTCTCGTTCAAATTTTGCTTCTGAGATTTAACAATCTAATTTTGCAAAGTAGATCATCGATATTGCAAATTCTCAGTATTTTTAATTTGAAAATTATTATACTAATTTATAATTAAAAGTAATATCAAGTTTAACTTCCTGTTTTTAGAAAAAAATATAATTCCATTTAGAATATCCTATATATTGGAAAAAAACATACTGTAGTTTTTAGTGCCTGGATGTTTACTTCCACATGACAAATCACAACTTGATTAATTGACTGGACCAGTCGATTGGCTGGTTAAACGTTATTCATTAGGAGAAAGATGTGACTTAGACAACCTCTAAGATTATTACGTGATGAAAGAGACTTTTTTACGAGATCCTAAATATGCTAACAATGAACTACATAAATTAAATGTAATTAAAATTACATTCTCCATAAATTAAATGTAATAGAAAATTGAATGGGATATCATGAAAAAAAATATTGTTTAATTCATGAGAGTGAGAGTGAGAGTGAGAGTGAGAGAGTGAGAGAGAAAAGTAAAGATTTTCATATAACATTTTAATTAGACATGTAAGTCCAATTCTCTAAGAAGTCCACGTTTTTTTTATATGTACAAACTACTGGTCTGTAGACTATTAATTCATAACCACAACTCTTACATGAAGCGAATGTTATCACGACGTGACAGTTCTAGAGCGCCATATTGGACTAAGCAATAGTAAAGATCATGGCGGAATTTAAAATAATATTGGGAGTACAAATAAGTACTCCCGCCGTTTTTTATCAAAATTAAGCATTTATTGAGAACGGTATTTATAAAGAATGGTACATAATGTTTTATTCCAAATATTGTCCATCGCTAGCTACTTTTTCCCATCTTTCTGATAGCATACAGATATCGCATTGGAAGAATGCTTCATCTTTTAAGGCTATCCAATTATCGATCCAATTTTTGATATCTTCATATGATGTGAAGTGCTGCTCAGACAGATCATGCGTCATCGATCGAAATAGATGGAAGGGGCAATGTCTGCTGAATATGGTGGAAACCTATGGAGTAGAACTTCCCAATTGAGTGTTCTATGTAGGTTTTGACTGGCGCCGCAACATGTGATCGAGCATGTTATCATGTAGGAGAATAATTTTGTCATGCCTGGAGTAGTGGACGCGTTTTTTCTTGAGTGCTTGGCTCAATCTTATCAATTGTGTTCGGTAGAGAGCCCCAGTAACGGTTTCGTTCGGTTTGAGCAACTCATAATACACGACACCAAACTGATCCCACCAAATACACAACATGAATTTTTTTCCATGAATATTCGGCTTGGCTGTCGATGTTGAAGCATGGCCAGGTGATCCCCATGATTTCTTCTTCTTTGAGTTATCGTAGTGGATCCATTTTTCATTACAGTGACTATACGATGTAAAAAACCCTTTCGTTTATGCCTGACAAGCAGCATTTCACATATGGAAAATCGGCGTTCAACGTTTCTCGGCTTCATATGGAACCCAATTCCCTTGCTTTTGAATCATTCCCAATGATTTCAAACGATGTGAAATTGCTTGTTAAGTCGCTCCTAATGAAGTGCAAGTTCTTTTTGCGTTTGGCACGAATCTTCATCCAATAATGCTTCCAATTCCGCGTCTTCGTACACTTTCGGCCTTCCGCTACGTTCTTTGTCTTCGACGTCAAATTCACCGTTCTTAAACTTTTGAAACCACTCACAACTTCTCTCACTTAAGGTAACCTCACCATATGCTTCTACAAGCAATCGATGAACCTCAGCAGCAATTTCTTCAAATTAAAGAAGTAAATCAAAAGTTCCCGCAAATGACGCTTATTCGGCTCAAAACTCGGTATTTTCGCACAAAAAAAAATATATGATGCTGATACAAAATCGCTAGTATTTCAAGGTTATGTTGTTGACAGATCTCCAATCTTAAGATATGTTTTACATTAGACAATTTTAACCATAGCTTATTAGTAGCGCCGTTTTTTGTCAAACGGCGGAAACTTATTTGTACTCCCAATATAATCTCATTGATGAAGCAGTGAAAAATTACTAGGAACAGATCGATGTGAGTGGTGTCATAAGGATTGTGTCATCTTAAATGACAACTTAAGATAATAATAATTCTTATATTTAATTATTTCTCTTTAATACATCTGTTATCATATCTTGGCTGAGAGTCCACAATTGTGCAGCTAATGCAGAATCTAGTGCAGCATTCGACGGTTGGCAATGGCAACAGTTGTTAAAATAGCTACCTGTTACACCCTCTAATTCAGGAGCAGTAGCGCAGAATATAATAGTGCTCGCTGCTTGTTGCTGGAATATGTTTTATATAATTCGATCATTATTTTACCTATTCTTCATAATATGAATATAAATCAAAAGTGCACAATAATATAACAAAATAATGAAGTATTAGAAAATGCAACAGAATAAGATTTTATCATATAAATTCATCTATATGTACTAAATATTGAGAAGAAGATAAAACTAAATGGTCAATCCTCTTTGTACTATTTTAAAGAGTACATATACTCTTCAAAATTTAAATCTATAGTGCTTCAAATAAATTAAGAGATTTATACCATACCAATGATTTTGTAAATGGTCGTGCTAAGGCGTATAATAATCGGTACAGCCACCAATGACGCGATAAGGATGTAAACACTAGGTTACCGGGATGACAAGCAAATATGCCTACGAAGAGCCATTGACGTGCCAGTTCCTGCACGAATAAAATATTACAGAGCTTTGATTCATTGTATGCTGCCATCGCCCAATACTTGTATGCTGGTACAGACAAAGTTGACTGGTGAAGATCTTCTACAGTTCGTATTGATGAAAATCTATATCAAATACATCTGGTTACAAAAATTCTCTATATAAATAACATTATGACAAGAGAATGTATCAAGAAATTACCTATGTGATTCACTGGAAACTACTATGATTCTAGGATTATTAGTGCTCTGTATAGTCTGTTTCAATAGAAGCGTCAAATAAAATTGTGACAAGTGATTAACTTGAAACGTTGTCTCATAACCATCTTTTGTAAGTTGATAAGGTAGTCCAAACACGCCTGCATTTAATATAAGAATGTCCAGACATCTGAAAAATTAAAAAATTTTATATAACAAAAATAACAGTAATATATATCAAAATAATTATAACTACTGTTATAACTACTAGAAAATTTACTTAAATTTCTGCTTAAATTGTTCAGCAGCTTCACGTACACTGCTCAATGATGATAAATCCATTTGTAAAGCTACACAATTTGCAGTATCTTTCTCTTGCTGAATGTGTTTTATAGCTTCATTAGCCTTTTCCATATCTCTACAAGCTAATATTACATTACAACCATGCAAGGCTAATGATCTAGCTGTTTCAAATCCTATAGAAAGTTTTGTCTAATTAGTAAAATTGTACAATAATGTTATAACTATAATTATTCTCACTTACCAATGCCTGTATTAGCTCCTGTAATAAGAGCGACTTTGTTACGTAGATCTCGGCCATGTAATACTGCCAAGGCAGTACTACTTCCATCGAATCTTTGTCGTATTATCTGAGACATCTCTCTGTATTCAGTAGCAAATGCTAATCGTGGATCAGTATAAGTTGTTGTACGATTTGTATGATCGATATACAAAACTTTACCATCATCTGATATACATCTCTCCCATCCAGAAGGTAAATCTATTTAATTTTTTAAATTTAATTTTTACTTTTAATTCTATAACAATTAACTTTTAATACTCTAATAATTTAACAAGTTCTCTTTATTTATTTAATATCAATTTTGTCTAATATAAAGTAATCAATAAATTAATATATTGATAAAGTTTTTTAATGTAAGGGGCTGAGCATAATCAAAAGAACAGGAAACTGACAATAAAAATTTCAACTTAAGCCCATAGCACATACAAAAATATAAAGCAGTAAAACATAAGCAGTAAGCAAATTGGCCAATCATAGTAGAGATCATAAGGCCAGTAGTAAATTCAATGTTGTGATTTCCTTGTTGCTTATGTCTTATTGCCTTATTTTTGCTGTTTTTAATTGTTCCTTCCATTTACACCGATTCTTAGATAATTCTCACTTGTGATGTCATAACTCAGTTGAATGTGCGTTCTTTTTGCATTCTGACAAGTAAGATTTAAGAGACAAGTGATTTTTTGCCTATAATTTGTACAAGATCAAAACCATATGCTTTAGTGAATCTCGTAAACTCATTTCAAAAGTGAGATTCAAATCTGTGTTGTTATATAATAACTTTTTATCAAAATAAACAAATAATGACGTCATTAATCTGAGTATAAAATACTCGGCTTTCAGACTCAGTTTCACTTGTGTGCAAATGGAAAGCAACTTTTGTTATGTATCATCAACTTTATAAAAAAAACTATCGGTGCTTTTCAGCAAGTGACACAATGTGACTCAATGATCATGGCATCTTTGGGAGCTTTCCAGCAGAGGCATAAATCGACTCAAGAATCATTCTGTTTCTAATTATCAAACAAGGACAGGATGACTCTTGTGTTAATTTATGTCTCTTGCTGGAAAGCTCCCTTCGCTTAACATTAACAAACAAGAATATATATATAACGATTTACTGTGTTACACTGTGTCATCTGTCTCTTGCTGAAAAACTTCCTATGCACATACTACGAAATACATAGTTTTTGATAAGTTGAAATTCTTATTCTCTGTTCTCTATTCCTTATTTCTTTAATTGTACGTAGCCTATAATAAAAGTGAAATGAAAAAATTAAACGTAACCTCCGTTGACGATCTTTTTACGGCCAGTTCTAGGATGCGTCCACTGCGTACCCTTCGTGTAGTGACTGCAACATGGTACTTCATGAAAATACACTCATCTATTCAATCTTTTCATGAGATATGCAAACTTCATATTGATTACTTCACGTAATAAACGTTTCCATCTAACGTTGTTCTCTCTTCCCATCCCGGCGGTAACTCATCTTCGCTATCGGAATCATTCAAAATAACCATGACTGAATCATTGAATCCATAAATCGGCTATAAACTTAAAATGGAAAAGAAAAAAGGTATATGTTTGATAATTTGATATTTGTTAAAACCAAGAAAAAGAGTTCTAGTGCAGTTTAGTCAAGTGCAGTTTAGTTAAGTTTAATGCAGGAACAGAAAACAAATTACAGACTATATGAATCCCTATTCCAATCATCGTTATGTTCAGATTCCAACCAGAGTGCCATCTATGTATCACTGCATCCTTGTTATTTACCAAAAGTTAAACAAGGATGATATGACACTTGGAATGGGAATTCAAACACGCTTTTATATGTCGTAATAAAATAATTTAATTATTAATATGTAAATTGAAAGTTTTCCTTTATTTTTCGTCATATTTAAGTTATTATTGTATATTATGCTGCGCTTGGAAGGAAGTTTTAACAGCAACGTCATATCATTTTTTGGCCAATGAGATTGGAGACATCTTTGATTGGACTTTTATTTCTAGGGTCTTTAAGCGGAACCAATCAAAAAATATCACTCGGTGTCCTAACTCTTAGACCGGGTTCACATCTTAACGGAAAAGCGGAAAGCGGAAAAGTGGAAGCCAATCGGAACTCGCAGTAGTAGTAGGCGATACATTTCTCTTGTTTGCTTCTGTCTTTCCGCGAGTTCTGATTGGCTTCCGTTTTTTTGCTTTCTGTTTTTCCGTCAAGATGTGAATCCAGTCTTATAACTTCCGCAAATTCTATGTTCTTAAGTCGGCCTTACCATACAAAACTTCTAGAAATGATGTAATATTACTTCCGCCGCGCGGTAAAAATTGGATTGAGTTGAACTTTTGTCGCGCGGTGGAAATTATATTGGGTCATCTAAAAAGTATCCGCGGTACTTTGTCACTAGATATATGACCATCAACACACATTTAGTGACAAAAAACCGCGGATACTTCGTCACTAGATATATGACCATCAATACACATCTAGTGACAAAAAACCGCGGATACTTTTTAGATGACCTAATATATCTATTACTTTCGAGCGAGACGTTGATTGGCTATCGCGCCAACTTCCGCCAAACGGCGGAAATTGTTGCACTAGCATAATTCTATTGGCTCCTATATATTGGATCATCTAAAAAGTATCCGCGGTTTTTTGTCACTAGATGTGTGTTGATAATCATATATCTAGTGACAAAGTACCGCGGATACTTTTTAGATGACCCAATATATTGTAGATAGTCGGTACTTCTGTCCTAGCGATTCTGTATCTTGAAACGAGATGAAAATTACAATATAAAAGTGAGCGAATTTACTAGAATACTAATAATTTAATTGGTCAACATCTAATAAATTTGTTCACTTTTGTAATTTTTGCCTTGTTTGAAGATACAAAATCAACTTCCTGGATTTAGTACAGAAACGAACCACATCTACTTTCGACGATATAATTTTATCGATGAAAATGTATGTAATCACATAGTTCTCAAATTGAAAATGGATGTACTGGCGGTAATGTACGAGCGATTTCGACGATAAAAATCGACATGACTTTCTTAGGTATCTCTCTGGCAGGAGCTATAACTTACGAATGCCATCTATTTCCGCTTAAAACGAACGCCTGATAAAAGCGCGGGTAACCGTCCTCCAAACAGTCCGAACTTCCAAAGAAACCACAACGAGTTAAACGAGTTGTTTCTTTGAACTATTTTTGACGCAGCTGCATTTTTTACCAGGGAATCATTGGAGGACGCTGAATTTATCAGTGTTAACATAAAAGAATCAACACAATGTTCGAAGCACGTTTGGTACAAAGCGCGATCCTGAAGAAGGTATTGGATGCGGTAAAGGATCTCCTAACCGAGGCGACTTTCGAATGCTCTGACTCGGGGATTCAGGTCCAGGCGATGGACAATGCACACGTTTCCCTCGTCTCGTTGAATCTCAGGAGCGATGGCTTCGACAAGTATCGTTGCGATCGAAATTTATCAATGGGGATGAGCATTAGTTGGTGAGCACGGACATAATAATTTAAAGGTTATGCGCCAAACTGTATTTTTAACAAAGAGATAGTATTTGTGTTTCTTTTGGCTACTTTTACTTTATGTCTTTTGCTATATGAAGTGAAATAAATGCATGTGCAATTTTTGAGAAATGTATACAAAAGGGACAGGTCTAGAATCAGAAAATTGTTATGATAATTAATGTACTTTGTATATAACAATAATCAATCACGAAACCTGTTTCCAGTATGTCAAAGATATTACGATGCGCCGGTGCAGAAGACACAGTAACCCTCAGAGCATGGGACAATCCTGAGTCGGTCGTTTTTATATTCGAATCGCCCAACAAGGAGAAGCTAGCCGAATATGAAATGAAACTGATTAATATGGATCAAGAACATTTGGGTATACCTGTGAGGTTTACTTATGTTAAATTAATAGAGTAGATATTAATGAGCTTTGTACAATAAGTCATTACCTAAGCCAGTGCTGTCCAAGGTTAGTGTTTTTTAGCTTGAAATCGAAATGTGCTGGTATTCATATCTATTATCGTTCCTATTTCTTACTTCATTGTTGTTTTGTCGTAGCATGCGACGTTCAGTCTCAGGGACGACATTAGTTTGACATTGTTAAAAATTTTTGACTTGTGTCCTTCACTAAGTTTAGAAGTATTCTGTTATTTATATTTTTATAGTTAAATATATTATGAATAATAGTATCTTAGTTAGATTAATATTAGATTAATATTAGAGAATACTTTTAAACATAGTGAAAGACACAGGTCAATAACTAGCGATTTCAGTCTAGTGTCGTCCATGAAATCAAGCATCACGTACTACAACGAAACAGCAATGAAATAAAGAATAGGAATGGTAACAAGTGTGAATACTGGCATGTTTCAATTTCAAGCCAAAAATATACCAACTTTGAACAGCTCTGATCTAAGCTTTAAGTCAGATTAATATTACATTTATCCGTTTTTTTGTCATAACAAGCTTTTCAAACCTGTTGATTAGCTACAAGATAGAAAGATTTTCTCAAATCTTTCTGTCCTTTAGTTATTTAACATGTTTAAAAAATTTTTTATCATACAATAAATGTAATATCAGCCTTAAGCTATAAGAAATTGATTAATCATAGTTAAATATGAAAAAAACACTTGACTATGATTGGTCAATTTCTTATGGCTTATGATCTAAAGCTTAGATAATGACTTATTGTAGAAAGCCTACACAGTATCAGTTATCATTCATCAAATAATTGCTTTACAGGAGACTTCATACTCGTGTGTTGTAAAAATGCCCACTGCAGAATTTACTCGTATATGTAGGGATTTGAGCCAATTTGGGGAATCTATAACTTTCGCGTGTTCCAAAGAAGGTATAAAATTCAGCGCGTCTGGCGATTATGGCTCAGGTAAATATCAATGAAACATCAATGTATACATATACGCACACAAGATAAATATCATCTAATCAGGAGAACAATTTTAAGCCTTAATATCGCAATTTTAAGTTTCAATACCAACCGTATTGAAACTTGGAAACCTTCGTTCTCATGCCTAACATTTGTAATTAGTATGCTATCCCACTACTTCCATAATTATTCTGATCTCTAATTAATGCCTAATTGATTACATTCCTATACCAATATATAGCTTGTAATTTGTTTTTCTCTATTTACGTTGTTAAAATATAAAGGAAATTTGACATTTTTTTCAATGCTGCGATTTTCTAAGTCCAACAATAGATTGAAACTAATTGCAGAGTTTCAGCCCTTTCATTAACTGAAAGTATATTGAAAATTTTTCTAAGCTTGTTAGATAAGTCATATTTTATTTTTCCTTGTTTGTTTTTACTTCCATACAAGATGTACTCATGGGGATATATTTGAACACTAAATGAAATTATAATAATAGACCAAGTTTTGTAGATGTATTTATATATGGATTTAATTAAAGTAGGAGTTGAAAACACTACGATGTTTATAAATAATGTTATACAGAATATTTGTTATAAAATAAGACGGAAATATTAATGCACAGAGACATCCTTTACATGCAGTTGAATAAGTGACTTACAAGTTCCTTTTATTTCTTTTGCAGCTAACATCAAATTAGCGCAGACTGCAGACGCTGATAAGGAAGAGGAAGCAGTAATAGTCAATATGCAGGAACCAGTAAAATTAACGTTTTCTTGTCGTTATTTGAATTGTTTTGTTAAAGCTGGTCCTCTTTGCAACCAAGTTCAATTATCCATGTCTGACGACGTGCCTCTAGTATGTGAATATAAAATTGGCGATATTGGACACATCAGGTATTACCTAGCACCCAAAATCGACGATGAGGAAGAAAACTAAAAATACGACGGAAATAGAATTCATATACATTGAACGGCACTGTATTACGTTACTGATTATTTTGAAAAATTTTGTCCTATGAACATTCGACATTGTCATATTTATTTCAATAGAAAATAAATTATTAATTGGCTTGACATAATTACAAGGAGATGATACCATACATGTTACTGATCCAAAAAATTAAATATTTCGTTTTCTGTTATTTAACATTGAGGTACAAGTAAGGCGAAGTTAAAAACACTTTTAAGATAATATATTTTAATTTTACATTTAAAAGTTATTTGGCTCGTCACAGTGCTAGCGCAATGCAGAATTGACACTAAAATTTATAGTAAGAGTGACACAATGATTAGTATAGCAAAATGGTGTCATTCTCTTAATCAATATTCACATTATTAATGTTTCAGAAACTGTGACAGTATTTTGATAATATCGCATTGTTCTTTTTTTTTATATGTAAGAAGAACTCAATATATTTTCAAAAAATTTGATAAATTTTGAATGTTATATATTATTCTTATATCCTAGCCTAGACCGAAATTTCAAATTTTGCTTAATGCAAGTATCTTATTTCTTATATATTTGTGTGTATACGCTACTTTAATATAAAAATACATAATTAACTTACGAGCTGAAGGAATAAGAGGGCTATCATGGATGGAATAGCCTAGAAATAGTATACAGTTAAATCTTACACAATTTGGATTTATCCTATAATTACTCTAAGTAATTAAGTTGATAAGTAATCATTAAATATATTGATTTATACTGTAGAATTATATTTTACACGCAAGCACTCCTCGACAGAGATATCTATAAATAGTAAAATCATTCATCATTTGTCCTCTCTTTGCTCTTGAACAAAAATCTTTTAACCCTTTATATATATATATATATATATATATATATATATATATATATATATATACATATACATACATACACACACACACACATATATATATATATATATATACATACATACATACATATATATATATATATGTGTGCACTACATTAAAAGGAGAAAAAAAGGAGGTTTAAAATATCAAATGGACACATTTTGGCAATATTAATCAGCCTCTTTGGTATTAAGACCCTGATATTGCTTTCTTGTTTCAACTCAATCGAAAGTTGTTTAACGAGAGAGGAGTTCTATTATTTTCTATATTAAAAAGAAGATTATATATAAAGAATGCGACACAACTACTCTTTAGAAAAAATAGTTTGTATAGATTTCTCTCCAATATGCAATTTTTAAAATGCGCTCAGTTATGTTTTCTTTCGGTGGAGATTCACACAGATCTTGATTCGTTTGTCGTCATGTCGTGCTCCGATTTGGCATCCATTTTATACGTATAGATACACGTTCAGTCTACGTAGTCATAATATTGAATATACATAAGATACTGTATGGTCTCTCCACACTGAGACGCCATGCAGACAATACATACACATACGTGTGTATATACATACACACTATATATATATATATATATATATATACACATACATATACATATATTGTATATACGCACACACGCACACACACATACATATATATATAGTCGGAAAGAAATGTGAAGGGTCTTTAAGCGTTCGTGCTACCATTACTTCCGTATAAGCTAGGATGTACGTATTTGTCATGCAGTGTCCTTAAATGCCTCAGCAAGTTGCTCTTTACGTTGAAGCCTTTTTTACAGTAAGAGCAAAGAAAAGGCTTTTCGCCCGTATGCGTTCTTTGATGGATGACCATCGAAGCGTGACTTGGGAATTCTTTTTGACATATGTTGCATAACTTTTGGTGATTGTGAACCCTTTTCGGCTTAGGGGGCGCCGAATTGTTCATCAAGGCCAACTGCTCCTCTGTATGTTCCGTCTGTATGTGACGCACCCACTCTTGCGGCGTAGAATACATATTGCCACATAGATCACACTTCAGAGGGGGAAAGTCCTTGCTGTCGTCATTTATATCGTCCTGAAACCGCCGCGTTTTCTTCATTTCACAATCTTTCCTGTACGTATACGTCGTAAAGAATTCGTGACACAGTACCTTTCGTTTCTTTCTCCGATTTTCAGTCATGTCAGCGTGCGTGAATTCTATATGTCTCACCCAATCCGACGGTCTATTAAACGTTTGACTGCACATATCGCATGTCAGTGGGGTATACTCTTCCTCCTCCATATCTCCATCCTCATCCGCGCTATGTACGATCTCCTGTGACAATAGAGCAAACGTTATTATCTTAAATTTTATTATATTAAAAAAAAACAATCGATTGCCTATGATGCTTTAACTTTACGCACTGGTTTGATATCGATTTCATGGTCTATCGTGAGTGATTCCGATGGATCGATCGTTTCTTCCCAATCGATCGGCTCGTCCTTTACCAACAACTCCAAGTTTAGTTCAGTCTAAAAAAATGAAAAGAATATTAGGCTTTTCGTTAGCAAACGAGTGCTTCTCTTTATTGCATTATTGCTAAACCTAAAAAAACTAGCTCACGTTTTCACCACCTTCGCTCTTGGACTTATTCGACTCGACGTCGCTGTTAACGGCTTTCTTCTTTTTGCCGTTTGTCTCGAGATTTTCCTTGTTCTTGCTCTGCTCGTTATTCTTCTCCTCCGAGACTTTCTTGGTCTCAGATTCATTGGTCTTATCCTCGATTTTCTCTGTGCTCTTCCTCTCAACCGACTTTGCGGGCTGTATATTATTTTGGCAAGTCGTGGCTGCCTGCTGCACATTCTCGATTACCTTCTCCGCGGTCGGTTGTACCAGTTTGATCTTTTGTATTTGTCCGGTCAACTGCGACGTTTCCCGCTTGTCGCGTTCGATTTTCTGATTATTCGATTGTATGTTCTCCTTTTTGCTGCTGCCGGTATTTGATCTCCACAGTCCACGTACGCGTAGTATGTCGCCGGCCTTGAGGACTCCTTCCAGCTGATCGTTGGTTACAGTGGCTTCGCCACTGTACATGTACTGTATCAGGATTTTTAACGTGCGATATCCTATCTCCGTAGGCAACACCTACGGCATGAAATAACGTACGTCATTCCGTTATTCAACATCTATACGTTGTTCCGAATCTATTTGATAAAAGAAGAATTACGCGAGAAGAAAACTTATTAGCTAATAAGTTAGCTAACGCTAATAAGTTTGTACACGTGAGAAAGATTTTTGATTACCGACCACGATTATCGGAGCGTTGGTGTTGGCGCCGAAATGGCACGTTTGAAAAATGTGACTGAGGTAAGATGAGCAGGCCGCGAGGACGAATCGATGGGCCGCCACGTGCCGCCCGCAGGACGTGGCCAGTAAAACGTCCGCGAAGGATTCTGAGTGGAGCAGAGTCGCGACGGAGCTGTGTAGATGCGCTCCGTAGCTGTGCCATTTGAGCTGATAATTCTCCGAGGCGGCGATGGCCATCTTTTCTGTATCGAACAAAAACGATTATCAAGCTATCATAAGGCTATTATTAAATAATTTAAAATTCAAAGATATAATATTGTCCGCGTCGCACTTTGCGCACTAAAATCCACTATTTAATTTTATCTCAATTACATTTTGTGTATTCTACGTGTGATCGCGATGCACTTAATTTAAGAAAAGAAACAATTACGTTCGTAGAATTTACAACGAGTCCGCATTGCGTAGCGTAATCTCGTCGATAAAGCGATGTATATAATAATAAACCGATCAAATTGTATAGTTCGGCGGGATATCCGCCGAACACAGCACCGAATTTCTCTTCGTCAATGCCGTTTGCGCATTTTTATCCGTATCGCTATCGATCTAGCGATTAGCGATTAGCGATTGCGAACAGTCATCTGCAAAGGCGGCCGGGAAAGACTCGGAAGAAGCTACACGTCGCGTCGCCCTCTCGCCACGAAGTCACGATCTCGCGAGCCAGCGAATAATTCTTCTTGAATCTTCATTCATTCCACTTGATCCTTTATTATTGTGCAAGTGCAATCGTATCAATCATCCGCGTTGCTCCGATCCGAAAAGAATTATAAGACGATCGAAAGTCCCCAAAGCGATTTGTCGTCGTATATCGATCAAGTATTTACGTACGATATTATTCTCGAGCTTGACGCGGGATCGTTACAAACGATCACCTGCACACGCGAGGTGTCAAATGTTTCCTTGGTCACATTTAATCCAATCCGCTCGTCCGCTGTCGCCGCCCGTATACAGATCAATGCAGGCCAATAAATGACAACTTGCCCGCGTCAAAGTATCACTCCCGCCGTTTGCTCGCAATTCTCAGCTATATTAATCGTATTCCCACCTAGACTTCCATTGTTTCTTGCCGCAAATTTACTCGCGTGTGTTTATTCAATAATACCCCTGCCTTCCTTAAATTCCCGCCGATTGCTGCCGATCTTGCGCGCGTATACCTTTTTTTACCTCGAATATTCAATCACACCGCGAGAACACTTGCAGGTGACACCGCGCGTTAATTATGACCGCGTTGACGAGCGTTCGTATGGCTCGTAAATCATCCACGGGGAAGAGAATGCACGTCGCGTCGAGCACCCTCACTCTCTCCCGCCTTCCCTGCCTCCCTCCCACCCTTTCTCTCACTCTCTCTCTCTCTCTTTCTCTCTCCGGTTAGACGTCATCTTTGCCGCTGCCGCGATTTACCTGAGAACATCGGCGCACCGGTAATGATCCACTTGTAACTCCAGTCCAATTGGAATCGCGCAATTTTACACGACGATAAATCCGAATTACAAGGAGGATAACAAGGAGGAGAGGACGACGACTGACGGCAACGTCGAGGCTGCGTGAACGAGCGCGGTGTAGCTCGCGCGCGTCGTCGGTGTTTTGAAAGGCGCTTGGCGCGGACAGGACGTACGGGGGAAACGGGGCAGATACGAGCATCGAACGAACCGCCGCGTAGGGGCCTAAAAATCGATATTTCGGTCTTTGCTCCATCCTCTACTCCTCCGCGCGGCGTGCGGCGAGGCGCGGCGCGGCGCGGCGCGGCACGCCGGCTTTCGCCCGTCGCCGCGGCTGGCTAGAGAGGTAGAGGGTAGAGGGTAGAGGTAGAGGTAGAGGTAGGGTATGCCCCCCTGTGTTCGTCATCGATTTTCCCGGCTACCAATCGCACGCATCCATTTATCGTATCGATCGCCCGAGCTGATTTCGTCCGCGTTTGCGTCCGTCCGTCCATCCGCCCGTTCGCTCCACAACAACGATTCATACACCCTCCCGACGATCTCCCTTCCGTCTCTCCCTCACGCTCCCTCTGCTCTATCCGCCCTTCCTACCGCACCTTCCTCTCACCCCACACATCGACGACCCCTATCCCCTTGTCGAGACGACCCTCGCCATCGCCATCGCCATCGCTGCCATCGCCACTGCCGCCGCAGCCGTTTCGGCTGTACCTTCGATCGTAGATACGACTCAAGAGGGAGGCTCGTTAACGCGACGCGCGATCATCATATCCGCCGACTCTTCTTCATATGATTAGCCTGTTGATTATTCTGCGTAGTTTTCACACGCGAGAGCTTTTTTTCATTTCTTAGAGACGCATATGTGTAATATATTCCGAATGTGTATACGTCATTCTGATTTGTTGCAGGCTATCGATTACCTGCCGTTCGATGATCTACCCCGTCCGGATCCTCCTCTACTCCTCCCCGTAGGGACTGGCTCTCTTCGCGATATAAATGGTTCTAGAGACGTAAACTTGAATAAAGCTCTCGGTGTTTGAGATTTTCAGCGATTTATGTAATCTCATGGCCTTTTTAAATTATAATAGATATATACTTTTACGACCTCGATGTAAATTGTAAAAAATAAAAATTAAACTGCGAGATATGTATTACACGCAATGTTGATTTTAACGTGCTTGTGTAATCGAAAGACGCGCGTTTTTGTAGCGTCGTCCAACGCGATGCATATATCTGGTACAAAAAGCTATATAGATCCCAGCATCCATTATGGAGCTAATGCCATATAAGAGGTGTTTTATATCGATGTACGGTAGTGAGTAGATAGCACAGACGTGTAGTAATACCTCTTGACATACGTTTATATATATGTGACGAAATCTCTACATATTTTCCGTGTCATCGGTGCAGCACATTGTCATCACGGATCTATATGGATCACCTCGCGGGCTTTGTCGCGTTCGCTTCGCGAAAATTTCACAATCGAGAACGTCACCCGCGTGCGCGAAGATGGCGGGATTGTTCGATATATTTTCAGGATTTCCTTGGTCACTCACACACACGCAATGCACCGTGTATACGTACGTTATGTATGGCATGCGCGCGCGCGTGCGGCGACGTGCCGCATTGCGTCGACGACGACGACGACCCATTTTGCAACGAGGGCGATAATAAGTCGCGCGCGCTCGCCACCCTCTCTTACCGTTAAATAATCAATCTCGTGCGCAACGATCGACGAGCACCTTCTTTTTGTATTTTTTCTTTTTTTTTCGTCTTTATTTACCTGTCATTGCCGCGGAGAAGCGACGGTTAGATCACGCCCGCGTCCGCGTCGTTTCGCGTCAAAGATCCCTGTGGGTCGGATCGCTGGGATGGGGATTCGCTTCTCTGCGTCGCGCAAGTTTTTAATTCCCGCTTGACGGGGATCAACGGGGATCCTCGAGGCGTCGCGCTAACCGGCGCAACGGAAGGAACGACTTCTCCTCGGCAGAAATTCCGATGATCGATGATCGACCCGCGCGAAAAGGGCGAACCGAACGTTTGAATCGCGATCGCTCGGGTCGTCCTCGGGTCACGTGGCGCCGAGTCACGTGGCGCTTTCGCGCGAGGTCGCGCGGGGTCGCTGCGCGCGTTTCGCGAGAATCGCGCTGAATGCTGAATCGCGCGAGCGGAGAGTAAATGGACTATGGAAAGCACGTTGTAGGCAGTTGTGGTCGTGTGGTGTACTTGACCGTGTAAATAATGCGCGTTGTCGTTGACGGCTGGACGCTCATCGCGCGATCGCAACGATGCCGACGAGGACGTTAATGATTTGAGGCTTTGAGGGTGGTCGCGACAGTCCTCGAGAATACAGGGAACCGTAGCGTGCCGACAGTGTTTCGCGTACGAGGCCCCGTAAGTGGCCTGGAGTGGCCTCGCTGACCCAATTCCTTTGACTGCCTTCGACGCGACCGCAACCCTTTCACCGCGACCCTTTGTTTTGTTGGCGGTCATCATCGAGACGAACGACTACAACGACGACGACGACGACGACAACGACGACAACGACGACAACGACGAGGACGACGACGATGACGATGACGATGACGATGATGACGATGATATTGACGTTACATGGATAGCTAGAGATTCACGAAGATCTTGCAGAGAATGGAACTCGTCTTGTAGTGCTAATTTCTCCGCCAGGTTACCGTCGACTTGAAAAAAATAACTAATCTCAGGAAAGGTTAAGTTGTGTTGGGCGATTCGATCGCAGGTGGCACGAGCTTCAGGCGATCACAGTTACGACGAGTTGATGATTAATACATGGATGCCATCGGCACATGCAGCTTCCACATTTTCATCAGACAATGCGGACGAGATGAAATGTGCCTGTTCGAATTCTCGAGTGGGAACATGGCTCAAGGACACAATCACACGTTTGTGATTAATCTCCAGCAGCCTGTTGCCGGGATCCATGCGTTCGTATATAGCAGTATGTGAGACGAGTTTCACTCAAAATGCCTCACGTCACGCGAAAATGGGAACTATTCCCGGGTAGGAATCGCTTTTGTTGCGATGGCAGAGTAATGATGGCACCACAGACTGGAGTATTCTATGTCACCGTGTGCCTCATCGTTGGAACAAGTGGATTGTTTTTTGGTTTTGAGTAAGCAATGCATTTTAGTACATTTACCTCCAAGACTATTCATCTCAGTATATAACAATTGGATTTTTTCTCAGATTAGGTTGATATTCATTGCATTCTGATTTATTTAAGATACGTCCTACAGTATAATCTTGAGATTCCATCTAACCGATAAAACAAATGTACAGTGTCTCAATTTTCAGTATAAAATTAAAGAATACTATCTTTAATCTATTAACATATTGTATATCTCATCATCAGAACAAATGAATTGTTGTTTGATTCATAATTTGATTACATTTGTCATCAAGGATAAACCTCAGAGTTTAGACACATTTAGAGCTGTTACAGCAATTTATATATCTTTTATGTATGAAAAGTATTGGATATTTGATTGATTTGTGAGACTAAAATGATAAGATAAGATCTCATATAATACAATTCTGAACAAAATATGATTCGAATTCTAATTCCAAGTTCAAATTTAGTAATCTTATTCTCATTGTATGAAGAATGTAAAAGTATCACAAAAACAAAGGGGAAATACCTAACCAAATTTTAATAAAAATTTAACAATTTCAATTCTTATTTTATTCAGACTTCATCATGTTGAAAATTATATTATTTTACTCTATTTATGGGATCTGATCTTATATTCAAAATCATTTTAGGACTAGGATATATGTAGTTTGTCTTAAATATCATTTGTGATATCTTAAGATTGTACTTAAGATGATTTTGAATATAAGAATCAACTATGAATACTGACCTTAAATCTGATCTTGGTTCTTGGATGATTTTAAGATTCCGGCTATTAAAACAAAATTATTGCATCGCAAGATCATACTCGATGATTTTAAATACAAGATTGGATTACAAATATTATCCTTAATCTATTAATACTTTGTATTCCTCGTCAAATGGATTATTCTCTGATCTTCTGAATAAGTATTATCTACATTGTGTTAAATTATATGTGATATTAAGAATAAATCTCTAAAGATAGAATTAGGAATATAAGCAACTTGTGTATTCTTCTAATCAAAGATACATTGGATGCAATTAAGATGGTATTCATAGTTTAATCTTATATTTAAGATTGTACATTTGATGTTAAAACTGCATCTAAATGAAACAATAATTATTCAGCATCTTGATATACAAGATGTATATTGAAGATCGGACTGTAAATGCTGTTCTTAATCAGTCAATAGGAAAATTAGTATGCTTTTATATATATATACCAAATGAAATTTTTGGACAATAGTTTTCTTTTTTTCCAGTTGTCCATATCTGGCACTACATGTTACACCAGCAATACCAGTAATAGGAGCTTTATTATTTATATTTGTAATGTCTGCTTTGTTCCGTACAAGCTTCAGCGATCCTGGAGTAATTCCAAGAGCGACACCTGATGAAGCAGCTTACATTGAAAAACAAATTGGTACAAATATTATATAATTAGAATACTTATAGTAATTACATGGTTTAATTTACTTATTTTAAAAAACTAATAATATTTCCATTTAGACATAATAAATAAATATTTATTATAATATTTGAAAAATGCTGAGTCTCAAAACATTTTTCGTAATAAATTGTAGAAGTACCGAACAATGGCAACTCTAAAACATACAGACCTCCTCCCAGGACGAAAGAAGTCTTGATTAGAGGACAACCAGTAAAACTGAAATATTGCTTTACATGCAAGATATTTAGGCCACCTAGAGCCTCTCATTGTAGTTTATGTGACAATTGTGTAGGTATGTATCTGTTGTTTTATCAAAGTTTTATATACTTGTTTTCTTTCTCTTTCGTATTGTCAGATATACTCGTCAGTATTAATTTCGAATAAGATATTACTTTAATCACGGATATTAAGCAAAAGAAATTTGAAAAATATAACTATTCTTACAGAGAGATTCGATCATCACTGTCCATGGGTTGGTAATTGCGTGGGCAGAAGAAATTATAGATATTTTTATGCTTTTATAGTATCCCTCGCATTTCTTTGTGTTTTTATATTTGTATGTGCAGTCACGCATATTATTATGCGTAAGTATATTAATTTCTGGATAATAAATCAATAAACGCGATTTTGATTATGATGAAATCAACATTTCGTATATGTTTATTGTGATTTTAGTTACAAAAGATAACAAGCCGTTTTTAGAAGCTGTAAAATTATCCCCGAGCAGTGTAATTGTAGGAGTCGTATGTTTCTTTTCTGTTTGGAGTATCTTAGGCCTCGCTGGTTTTCATACGTATTTAACTAGTAGCAATCAAACGACTAACGAAGATGTAAGTGTGTGATACACACACACACACACACACACACACACAAAATCATGTATAAATTATGTCAAAAATTTTCTTTAATCGTTATTATCACTTTTTAGATTAAAGGATCGTTCACGAATAGAAGAGGGCAGGATAATTTTAATCCTTATAGTCAAGGAAACATTTGTGGAAATTTTTTTTATGTGTTATGTGGACCGGCCCCACCTAGTTTAATCGGTAACATCTTTCTCGTACAACCTGTTATAATATTCATCTATGCAAATATGCAAGTCATGCAAGTCATCGAAGGATATAACTATTGTCATCCATTAATTGTGTATTGAATTCATTTTCGGATCATATCGTTTCAGATCGAAGAGGGATAGTCACACCTGAATATCGTGCAGAACATGAACGAGTTGGTGATGATAATGTAATTACTAATAACAAAACGTATGGTACTGCCAAAATTGTGCAGCCTCAGGTAATTATGTATAATGTGTTTACTAATCTATTTTGATAACACAGTTAAATATAGTAAGAGATGTACAATAATGTATACATTTTACATTGTTATTTTTATTATTCATTTTGACAGTCAAACGGTACGACGGTTCAAACGAGTCCCAGTACGGATCTTACGGGCTCGATGAATAATTTGATCAGTGGTCAACATTCTCCAAGAATAGAGTCAATAAACGGTGAGTTGACCCTCTTGAGACATCCTACACGTTGTCCCGAGGATTTACCAAAATATCCGCGCCAATACATAAACGATACTTACGTGCCGCCATACCCGGCACAACATTGCTCTCAGGATTCTGTGAAACATATTAAATATACCGAAGTAGACCGATTAAATCCAGACTTTCAAAAATATCCGTGTAGATGCGAGGATGGTTTGCACAAGTATCCTCATAGATGTAAAGAGGAATATCATAGGTGCTCGGATAATAATCTTATATATGACCAGTGCATAGGGGAACAGAAATATGGCATTGATCTTCAAAAGTATCCTCAACGATATTCCGAGGATCCCTTACGTTATAAAATAAGTGAGAAGAACGGTTATACCGATCTGCAAAAGTTTCCCCAATGCTATTCCGAAGATCCATTACGGCTTTCGCAATCCCCGCATATGCTTAAATATAACAATTTGAGATGTACCGAGCACAGCTTAAAATATCCAATAACGAAAAATATTCTGCCGGCGCGTATATTAGGCACGGGTGGCATACCGATTATCGGACAGACCGCAATTGGTCTCGTGGTCAACAGATTCGGTTCCGGACCACTAACTAACAATTTATCGTATACGGAGAATTCGTTATGTCCGAGCGATAGTACGGAGGAAGATCTTTTGAATCGTCGTTTTATCATGAGCTCATTAAGTGATAATGAAGACATTTAACATTTATTATCAATCAATGACGCATTTTTGAATTATAAAATTCATTTATAGTGGATAAAGAGAATAATAAAATAATTAATATTACATTCTTATACTAAAGAAATCTTGAACTTGTTAGAAAACTTTGACAATTAGAATTGTAATTCGTCCTATTCTTGAAAAAAAAATCTTTCATATTGAGAAAGAGTGTACTGATTTGAGTGTATGTATGTATGTATGTACATATGCATATGTAAATGATTATACGTGATTGTTCTTGATTCCTTCAATTGAGAATTTAAAAAAAACTATATATACAAATACTGAGAAGTTGAATTTAATTGTTGAGAAAAAGAGATCTATTTATTTTTTGAAAATACCATTTTACATTACGCATATACATATAAATGTTTATTTAAAAAGTGTATATTACAGTTACGGTGGTGAGTTAAGGGTATACCAATTTTGTTTACTTGATGTGACTTCTCTTAATGATATTCTTTTTAATTCATATTCTATATTACTTATTATATAAACAAGTACTATACACACTAAACGTTTAAATCTATTATTGCTTCTACATATATATTTATTCAATATTCACAATTCAAACAATATTTCATATTTTTTCATGAATTTTGTGCATAAGTTTCTTTATTACTATCATATGTGTGTATATATATATATATATATATATATATATATATATATATATATATATATACATATACATGTGTGTGTAAACAATAAAAGTGTATAATGCAAACATATGTTTTTTTATACGGTTCTTCACTTTTAAATTTAGGTATAAATGTATTTATGTGTATGTGTGTGTATACACACACACACACACACACACACACAAAATTTAAGTGACATATTTTTCTTAGTGATTAGTATAATTTGGACATAATTCAATAAATTTGTATTTCTTTGTTGTTTAAAATTACGTCCTGTTATCGAGGGCTCAGAGCATACTACTCGGTAAGTTCATTTCATACATTTTGAGTCATTGAATGTGTTTTAATATGAATGATTTGATTATATTTTTACTAGCATTAATAAATCACGTGACATATTTCTTTTATATTTTTACGAGACTAATTCTGGAGCAATACATTAATTACAGGGTTTATGGCTTGTGACTAATTGGTTTATAATTTGGTTTTATATTTTATATATATTGTATATATAGGGAAGATAAAATCTTATATAATCTGTAAATTATATAAATTGTAAACGTATACACGGAAATGTATTGAAGTTTTTACTTTTATTTAAAAGAAAAGTTCTGATTCAATATAATAACATTTAATTTTTCGATGTGCATATGCTCTCTTTACAAATTTACAAAATTCAGTAAGATATTTTGTAATACAAAGGATGTGACGAGTGTGGTTTGATATACTCTTTTTTTTTTGTCTTCACGCATAAATGGAAGCAGTGTAAAAAAATGAAACATTTTTGCAATGCTATATCTAATGTAAGATGTTAACTTTACGAATGTAAGAATGTGTGAACTGAAAATTAGTGCATTATTAAATGGGTAATTGATTATGTTAGAAGCTTGCATCGCTGATACATTGTGTGTAAAAGAACACAAGGCCAACGCTCTGCACCTTTCTGATAATAATTGTATGATATAATTTTTTTTCTTTCCTATCTATATTAAGGAAATTTTATAACAGCTTGTTTCCCTTCACGGTTTAATAGCAATTATTTATATTTTAATGCTGTATGCACTTATTTATTTATTTATTTTTTTAAATTGTCTATGTCAACAGCACCAAAATAAGACGACTTATCTCTGGCATTACAAATTTTGTTTTTAGGTAGTACCACGAACAGTATAAGTCAACTTGTTACCAACGAAATACCGCTAGCGTCTCTCAGTATAGCACCAATTGATATCGATGAAATCGCTCCGCTGCCTTCTCGTCAGAGTGTCGTGGTCTCTTCCGCTCTGGATACATCTTCCATACCAACAGTAACTGTAACAACTCCTTTATCTGCGTCTAGACTTAGACTATTGCAGGACACGACTATGATAGAATCCGCCTTAGACTTGGATTCATTGGAAGATGCAAGCATCGGTAGAGGAAGTCAGTCAGGTCTTATAAAAATGGGTGTAATATAAATGTTACAACGTAGAGATTAAGAATAATTGATTTCTTTCTTTTAATGGATAGTGCAATTTTAATATTGTGTTTTAAAACAAGGAATGCAATTTGTTTGCATCCTCATCAAGAAGCATTCACACACAATATGATAATTAAATGCAAATGTAGCCGTCAATTATCATTAATTGCAAGAAATAGTATATTTTTACACTGTTTTATGCTTTTTTTTGGCAGAAAAAGTAATTTCGTGAAATTTTAAAGATTAGTAAATTAAGTCACAAACAAATATAGGCCGGAATTCACATGCTATGATTAAAGTACAAATATAATTATTTTGATAATTAAATTTGTATAATTAATTGCATAATTAAGTTGCAATAATGTATTTAAATCATAATTTCGTATGACTGTTATTTATTATATCACAATCATATTGAATTATAATAAGCATATGCTAGAAAGAGTGTCGATGATATATCCCATTTTTGCAAATACATATTTCTGCGTTGAATGTGGAATTGTCATTAAACGTAGAAGCTGCCTATAGAAATTTTTAGAAAAAAATTTTGGAAAGTATTATTAATATATTAATTAATTTATTGTTTACATTAAATTATTCACAATTCTATAAGGTATCTTCGCGATTCTATATAAGATATAAAAAAACAGTTGCTCGAAAGAAGAAATTATAGTGATGTAAAGGAAAGTCACATAAGCTACTTAATTTCGTTTATGTAAATTTATATGTATAAGTTATGTCACATATAAGAAAATTTATTTTTTCAATGTATGGCATCTTTAATTATTAGAAATATATACATTTTGCATTATTTCATATGTATATATATAATACAATACAATATCATGAAAATTAATGATTTTACTACATAAATATAAAAAATCGATATAACTAGGTGTGTATAAATCATATTTCTGGTATCTATTCGTGCTTTCGTTCAATGAAGAAAAAAAATCAAAGTTACACTACGACAGAAAATGAAATAAAAATGTCTGAACAGTATAAAGGTGAAAGAAAAAAAAGAGGAACGTTACTTTCGATATGAGTAAAGAACATTTATTGCCGAAACAACGTGAAAACTACGATATTTTTTTGTTATGTTTTCCCAGCGTTCTTAGAGATATTGTCTTTTTAAAGGAATTTGTCGTGTACAGTGTAAAAAGTTTTGTAAATAAAATTTTCATACACATTAGCATAGAGAAATTTTACAAACAGAATATACAAACAAGATTTATTAAACTAATGCAGTTGATAGCAAGCATTTAAACATTAGGATTATCACTGCCTAATTTATTAACGAATTTTGTAACAAAATTGCATGTTATTACCTATAATTTGGCATTATCATGCGATATGAGAAGAGTCATACTAAAGATATAAGGATTGCCATTACGAAGACTAAAAATTCTAAGACTACTATTATTCTTTTGTATATAAAAATACATGTGTATGATATGGTATATGTATATATTATGTAGATGTTATAATAAAATATATAATATAAAGCAAGTTAGAAACATATTGTAATATTTTATTTTCCTGTAAGTATATTAACAAAAATGAACAATGCATGTGAGAGAAAGATGAGTGAGCTGTACATTCTTATTTCATGCTTAAAGCTTCATCATATTTTTATAAATTTGTGTAAAATTATTTAAATTAGGAGAATCCTATCTCATAAGAACATGATATTGGGTTAAAGAAATTTTATTATATACTCATTTTAAAATGTGTATATTAAATTTAAAATTTTTGCAACGATATTTACATTTTTACGATTTTAAAATACATATACTTTAAAATGGATACTGTATAGTATACATAACATATAAATAAACTGCTATTTCATATGTATCATGTATAGAATAAAATGTATATTATTAAATCATGAACTGATGAACGAGGACAGCTACCAACAATATAACAAATGCAACACTTAAGCCAGTAAGATACGTGGTCATTTGATAATTTCCAGTTGTATCAGCATTATTATCCAACGGTTTAGTATTGACATTGCTTTGACAGTAGAATTCTATAGGATCTGCATTAACATATTCGGTTACAATCGAATAATATATGTGACTTTGTTGTTGCTGCAATAATACTTAATATTTTTCTACTCACCAGCTTGTAGTTCGACTTCTTTTTGAACCTGACTTTCTTGTACGTTGAGATCTAAAAGTTCTTGCAATGACAATAACGCTTCTTGCGGCCCTTCGCCAGGAAACAAATAATCCGATAATGTAACTTTATTATCTGGTAATGCTATTAACACCCGTCTCGGTGGTTCATGCAATGTGATATTCTCTGAGAACAAGTTGCAAAGATGCAGAAGAGTATCAAATTCTACTACAATATTTATATCGCATATCTCTCATTCGTGATTTACCTTCGGGAGAACCATTTTCTTCCTCTATTAAACTATCCCAATGCATTTCTAATCTACTTGCGAGAGATCTCACTATATCTTCTTTCACTGCTATATTGGCCTCTGCAATACTGGCTCTCTGATGTACAAATGTCCTACTGACTAATTGTCCAATTAGTCGTATCGATGCGCTGCACGATGTTGTTCTTACGTCCACATTACTATTATCTTGTGACTAATAAAATTAATTTTATTTAATTTAACTTCTTAAAATATCTCTTTTTGTAAACTTTAACAAAATTGTATTCATACTAACGCAGGGAATATATAGGCTAACTTGAAGTGAATTATTACTATCGTCTGTCTTATTTTTACATTTTTTAT
Source organism: Acromyrmex echinatior (assembly GCF_024713525.1). Lineage (NCBI taxonomy): Eukaryota > Metazoa > Arthropoda > Insecta > Hymenoptera > Formicidae > Acromyrmex > Acromyrmex echinatior. The sequence continues at coordinate 13,102,401 of NC_141853.1, read as the reverse complement.
TGCTACTCTTCTTCCTCTTGCCAAGTGTTTCTAATGTGTCATCGGGAGATCTGACTTCTCCCTCAATAACGATGAGTGAAGAATCGATTAAATCTGCTACGTTTGTCAAAATATTCTGTAACATTTAATGCTTTTAATGTGGTATTGTAAAAATAATTAAGTATTCATTCATTAATACCTGTAATTGCTTCTTGAGAGTTTCAGGATCCTTGTCTACAGCAATAAGATACAATCTGTCAAAATCAACTAGAGTTTCAAGTTGATGCCACTTGGTTGCTTTTTCTTGGAATTTCCAATCGGCTGGTTTTAACATATTGTCCTTAGCAATATCTATAGACTTGCAAATATATCTAAAGATAAAATTAAAACAGTGAAAATACAGTGTAAAATTTTTTAATTTTGAACAAGTCAGCATACTTTTGTGCAATACTGTTAAAACTTAGTATTAGCTTCTCATCCTGATTATTTCCACAGAGGTACTTATTATTCCATGACAAAGTTTTGTGAATTGCACCAAGAACTGATTTAAGCTTTTGTACATTGCTAATATTATCTAAAGTATCCTCAGGTCCAACAATAAATACACCAAGAACCCACATTCCACCAGGTAACATTCTTGTAACCTGTAAATAAAACAAAACTCAACATCTAATCATTTTTTATATAATAAATACAGTAGGTTGATTAAACACACACACACATACACACACACATACACACACACACACACACATAATTCTTTATTCTTCAAATACTTGTTTACATATTTAGATTTATCTATTAATTACTTGATATAAAATACTCATATTATTGCAATATTATAACTATATTTGTATAAAAAAAATATCAAAATGTTATTGACAGAGATTGTATTGGTTTTTATTTGATTTGAAATATTAATTGTAAGCATATCTCTCTCTCTCTCTCTCTTTCTCTCTCTCTCTCGTCCTTTTAACGATTTCTGGTAAATGAACAATTTATTCATTTCTAATTAAATAATTCATAAAAATAATTAAATCGTATTTCATAATTAGCATAGAGAGAAGCTATTCTGTCAGTTTCAACTTTAAAGTAATACAAAAATTTATTATAACAAATAATATCTCTTTATAATGACATGCTTATAATTACATTATACAATCATGATCGCTTCTTTAAATAATCAATGTATGCTGTTCAGAAACATAAACATTAAGTATCATGAAAAACAGACAAAAAAGTTCTGCTTTACCCTATATAAAAAAGGTTATAACATACATGTTTAGCATGATCAGCAACCCAACTCATAGGTATATCTTTAACAGATCTGATATATATATTTGCTGCATCCTGTTCCATAGACACTGTAGAACTAATTAATGTTTCTTCCACGACATTTTTAGTGAGAGGAGGTGGTGTTTTCGCTAAATGCACAATATAGTCCTTTTGCCCAGCACTCTATAATATCAAATAAGATAGTGAAACAATAC